>NC_041223.1:4251393-4354836 GCF_002837175.3 Physeter macrocephalus | reverse complement strand
AAAAAAAAAAAAAAAAAAAAAAAAAAAAAAAGAGCACAGTCTCCTTACTTGATTTTCCTCCGGGAAAAGAAACATGAGTTGAAAGATGCTGAGGTGTTTATGCTCCTTGTTTCCACAGCGTTTCCTGACTGAGGTGCTCTCAAAGTGGAGATGACATTTTAGCAGATATACACGTGACAGCAAGAAAATGAAAAGTTAAATATGAATAAAAGAGAAGTTGATCAGGTAATGGGGATTAGAGACGGGGCAGGAGAAAAGCGGGTTTGCAATTTCAAATAAGGAGCAGTCATGGTAGGCCTGGTAAGAAGGTTAGGTTGAGTAAAACTTTCCCTTCTGGGGTTTAAGTAGAACTGTGTTACCCCCATCCCTAAATGTTTGGTTACACCATCACATTTTAATAACTCAGTGTTCTATTTTTCTCCTCGTGTTTGCCTATCCTTTTTGTCCACATCAAATACATGTTGGACATCTACCAAGTGTCCAGCTGAGGATGTGCCAGGCTTTGGGGATAATGGACGAGACAGACAGGAACCCTGTGGTCCCAGCTGAGGGTCAGAAGCTGGCACAGGTGTTCTCAGGTGGGCTCCGTTCCATGGGATGCTGAGGTCTGTCTCCAGTCTCTGTTCACTCAGAGACTCTGACAACTGCTGGCAGTCTGTGTCCCCCATCGCCATCTGGTCCTCAGGACTTAATTTTTAATCGAATAAAACAACCCCGTGGTGACTAGGCAACCGTCACCCTGGCTTTGCTCTAGTGAGTCTGAGCATAGAAGCTGCTCTGCCTTTCAGTCCTGTCTCAGTCAGCCTCATCTAAACATAGGCCTTCAACACCTGCCCTGCGATTCGTTACCAGTCACGTTCTTACGCACAGTTCACACCTACGCAAACCAGGTGGAAAAGAATAGCCAAGTGCTCCAATGGTCCAGAAGTAAACTTCCTTTTACTTCCTGTATGCATTCTGCTTGGTGGCAGAAGCGTAATCACAATTTAGTCCCTTCTCTTGGGATTTTATATAATCATCTCTCTGTCCCCCAGGCAGGCTGGGACCCTGGGAATCTCCTGAGGCTCTTTCAGGCTTGTGGACTAAGCCATTAGTCAATAGGCACAGCTGTCTTCAGGAGCAAGACAGGTCAGGTGGGCGTGTGAGGTAGTAAGGATGGGTGAGGAGGATGTCAGGGGGGAGGGGACAGCGTGAGAAGGAGGCTGCAAACCTGAACGGGGCCAAAATCAAGATTAAACACGATCATTGCTAGTATATAAAAACACAGCTGAGATTGTAAATTGATCTTGGATCCTGGCACAGTGCTGAACCCCATTATTAGTTCAGATAGTCGTTTGTGTTTGTTTACGTGTATGTACTTCTTCGGATTTTCTATATCCAAAATTATACAAATAAAAATAGTTTTATTATTTTGCACATTCCTTAAAAAAAAAAAAATCAAGATTAAACAAACAGATACTTTCAGTCCAGGGGCTGAAACCGGGAATGCTGGCCCCTCCCGACCTCGAAGCCATTTCTGCTTTGAGTCTTGCTATGTGCTCAGAACCCTTCTCTGAGGAAGGGCCCACAAGGTCCATCAGTGCTACAATTCCTGGACAGACCTGGCCTCCCTCCCTCTCATCCCTTCCCTCAGGGCTCCGTCTGGTTGGAGACACCAGGATGCTGGGCCATCTCTCAAGCGTTTTAGGATCTGCACATTTCTCACTCCCCTTCAGACTTTCTTCCTCCTCAACCCTGGGAACCATTTGCCCTTTGTCTTGTGTGTATGAGGGAGGTAGCGTACAGCAGGGAGCCTTGTGGGCAGCCCTGCCCTGACTATAGATCTAACTCCTAAAAATGTGTACCCAAACCTGAAGGTCAAAGGCCAGTCCTCGTCTCCATAATTCTCTCTGAATTTCTGCTGATTCTTCCCTTCCCCAAGGAAATGAATGCAGAATTCCCCATCCAGATTTTACAAAGTGTGAGACAAGTATCATGTGTGATACTAAACAGCTTCAGAAGGGATTCAGACTCAAGGCATTAAGTGGCATCCAATCACATTGAGGAAAAATCATTCTTTTTTAATTCTCTATCATTCCTGATTACATCAAAGCGAAAAATATTCTCCTGGTACCCTTATGTTCAAAAACTCACCCTGATACACACCCTACCACTCTTTTTAACAGAGGTTAGGGGCACGCTCAGGCTTTCGCAGGGAATAGAATTTAGACAGAGCTTAATAGGTTCAACTTTGTTTTCATTTTGTGTATTGTATGCTTAACTTCTCCTTACAGCAACGTGAGATGTGCTTACCCTTTCAGTTTGGGTCAAAAAGTTTCCTTTTTGAAATAATTTTCCATGAAATTATTTATTAAAAAATACATTGGATGTAGAAAACAAACTTATGGTTACCAGGGGATGGGGAGGGGGAGGGATAAACTGAGAGATTGGAACTGACATATACACACTACTATATATAAAATAGACAACTAATAAGAACCTGCTGTAGAGCACAGGGAACTCTACTCAATACTCTGTAATGGCCTATGTGGGAAAAGAATCTTAAAAAAGAGTGGAAACGTGTATATGTATAACTGATTCACTTTGCTGTACACCTGAAACTAACACAACATTGTAAATCAACTATACTCCAGTAAAATTTTTTTTAATTTTAAAAATAAATAAAATAAAATATTAATGGGTGTATTTACATGCTTTGCAACACCATATTATTTCTGGGGTTATAGTGTTATATTTGTTAAACGTCAAAATGAGCTTACAAGAAAAATATGGGGAAAAAAATACATCAATAAGAGTATAGGTTGTTCACCAAGATGGTAAAAAATAATGTATGTGAGGAGGAAATGACTAATGTTTGGGCAATGCTGCCCCAACTGCCTATCTTGGGGAAGGCAAGCAATGAAAGGAACTTCAGAGACCTATACCTCCAACAGCATTTCAAAATGGTACCTCTCCACAAGAATAAAAGCAAATTTCCTTTCTTTGAGAAGGAAATATTTTAAACTATTAAGACTTTCAAAACATTCTTTTTTTGTTATTCAGAAAACTTTTACGTATCCTTGCCCAGCTCCTCCACAAATTTGCTCCGAGATTGTTCCAAACCTTCAACATTTGCTTCAAACTCACCTTACAACTCACTTTAACCCAGTCCTAACTGACTCTTCCATCATTAAGGAAAACAGAGCTGACCAGACCTGGTGTCCCCCAACTTCCCCTGCTCAAACTGACAGTACATATACCTGCCCAGCCCTTCCACCAGCCTAACACAGAGATTCTTTCTTCTTTCCTTTCCCCCTGTATTTGATTTCATGTTTGCTAGGAAGTTAATTAATTAAATATTCTCTCATTCTTTTAGCTTTTTATCCTGTCTCTGCCTCTTGGTTATTTTCCATCAGTCCATGCTTCTATTCAAATAACCATTATCCTGGTGGATGCCTTCCTGTGATGGTGCATACCCTCAGAACAATGACCTGATTTTCTCCTCTCCTGCTCAGTCTAACTTCCTAGAAGATTTATCTGTATCCACACTCTCCCCTCCCCGAAAAGGCATTTTTACAAAATTAGGGATGGTGAGAAACATTAATATAGAATCTACAGGAAGACATACATGCAGAAAGACTTCATGGGGAAAACATTGGAAAGATAATAACTATATCCCTACAAACACTCACACTGGAAAACAAGAAACATGTCAGATTGATTCAGAATTGCACATTAATAGTCTCTATACACAGAATAGAGGTTAAAATAGGAGGTTTGGTTTATCTAGAAACAGATGCAATAGCTAAAATAAATGCTCAGTATTCACAATAAAGCTCTAGAGAGTAAAGAATATAAAACAAAACAAAACAAACAAAAAGCAAACAAAACAGGGTGGGAAGAATTTGACCTTTGATAGACAGCTCTTATTCTGTGAATTGAGTATTGATTCACTGAAAATACCAGAAAATATTTTTAAAATGTTCCTGCTACTGGCTGTGTGACAGGAAAATCTTCCTAAATTATCTGAATCTTTTTTGTCTTAAATTAAAAAAAAAATCTCCTTCACGGGTTAAGTTCTCAGGGATACATAGAACATATATATCATGTACTGTCAGGAAGCTTCACTCAGAATTAATCCTTACTGTAGTTTAATGATGGAGAGTGAAAAGAAAAATCAGAAATCTCATACCTTTCAAAACTAATCTGGCAAAAAAAACCTTTGCATTTAATACAGAGTGTAGCAAACTTTTTCTGTAAAGAGCCAGATAGAAATATTTTTGGCTTTGAAGGCTATATGGCCAGTCATAATTATACTATTCTGCCATTGTAGGACAAGAGCAGCCAATGTGTATATGAATAGGCATGGCTGTGTTCCAATAAAACTTTTATTTACAAACCAGGCCAGGGGCCATATTTGGCCTGCAGGCTATAGTTTTCAAACCTCTGATTTAGTAGACTAGAAGGTACAAATGTGATTCAGACTTTTTGCAAGAGAAATTCTTACATTCTCTTTCTTTTGGTTTAATAAAACTTACCATCCTATTGGTAATTTTTTTTCAGATAGGTTACTGCCTGTATTTTGGAAATAAAGTCACATGCTCTTTCAGTCTATTTCTAGAGAGAATCATGAGTTTAAGTGACTCCTATAAAAATCAGTTGTCTTTTGTTCCAAACGTCGTCTCTACATAAACATTCAAAATGAATGAAAATTAAGGTCATACATGTTAGGAAAACAGAATTCTGGCTTTGACTGATCATCACTATTTTTCTCTAGGGAACTAAGAGCTGGAAAGAAAAGGAAAGATAGGCAAATTCCAATAATTTCATAGCTTGGAAAGGCAAAGAGTTTATATTGATCAATAGTTTCAAAATTCAATAAGAAACATCCAGTAAACCGTAAGTTAACATCCAGTGGTTAACTTAACCTTACATCATCTACCACAAAGAAACATTAAGTCTGTTATGTATTTTTTTTTTCTGCTTATTTGCCACCAAAAGGAAAAAAAAAGTAGTTTAAAACTTTTAATCTTTGAGTTTGCTACCCTATTCTCTCATTTTTTATGTGTCATCTTTCATTTAACATTTTGTTTTGTTTTGTTTTTCTTTTATTCTAAGAAAACATTGCTTACCTCTCTGACTCTGGAATTGGAGTCTTCTGCCTCTGACCTATAGCACATATATGTGATGAAACACGTCATTCTTCCAGAGTGAAAAGCAGCCTATTAGGACTAGTTAGCTTTTAATAATTCCCCTTAGGACAATTCTCATATGTTTCCTTCATACAGTTTCCTTCCACTACTCCATTTTTCCAGGAGGAAACCATCCACAATATTTTTTTCCATCTAAAATATTTAGAGACATTGTCCATATTATTCCCCACGAAGGACCTTCTAATTAGAATTTGTCACAATGGCTCCCCCTGAAATCTGTCAGGTTAAGGATTTCTTCTTTCTCAGAGTGAGAGTCTCGGGCTGACAGACAGTAGAACCACATCCATTGTGCATTTTTATTCCTCTTTGAGCCTGAACATTTAGGTCATCTATTTTTTCTTGGCTCTAGGGCTTTCCTTCTTAACCTCTCAGCAATAACTATATTCATGTTTTCTCTAGTACGTGTTACAACATCTCATTCCTTGAAATTTAAAGACCTTGAAACTTAAGTTATTACAGAAATCCACATGAGAAAAGGAGGTCAGAGAATTTCCTCGTTCAAGTGAATAAATATAAAAATATTTGATGTTTATCTAAGGAAAGGAACCCACTACGAAAGACTAGATGATCCTGAGTCTCTTCTCCTGATAATGACACCAAACTCCTCCTTCTAATAGTAATTTTTGTTTTTAAAGAACTTTAAGGTGTTTGCCCTCTTTTCAGTTATGTTTTAGGCTAGGGAAGTGGGCCAAAAAGACTTTCATTCCCACAAATACACTCTTTAATGAAAATTTCCCATAGATCTAACTGTTCTCCTTTTGGATCCTGTTTCAGGGGTATTTTTTAAGGTGTGCTTTGTTCACTTAATTTTCACAAGGTGAAAAATCAACTTGGAATATAGGTTTTATGAATGTAAGTTACATTTTTTTTCCATATTTTTTCAATTTATGACTCATATCTCTTATTTTCCTTTTATTGACTTCTGTAATCAAACTAGTAGGTAACATTTAAAATATTTGTCTAACTACACTTTTTCTAAATATTTTTCCTGTTGTTTTTTTTTCTGGGTCAAGCCAGATACAGATACTGGATATGAATAGCTTTTGTGCTAACAATAATCATTCCTTCTACCTTTTCAGCTGGGTCACTAAGAAGATTGAAAACTTGAAATCACATGCAAATTTTAGTGGTATAAAGCCTATTTAACTGACCACACATTGCTTAAGGACAAAATATAAAATACAAGACCCCTGGACATTAAACGCTTGAAAATTCTAGGGCCAAAATAAGAAGATTCAAGAAGGAGTGTATATTTTAATGTCTCTGAGGCAATGAGCAAAATTACACTTGCTGTTAAAGACACAAATAGATAGTTTGCCAATGTGGGTAAAATGCTTACTCTCAGGAGAGAAGATGAATTTCAGAAAGCATCCTCCACTTCCTTTCCCTATTACTGTGAGCTTAATATACGGGGAATATTATTCTAGATATGAGAAATCATGTACATCTTTATACAGTAGCCACAAGTGTGATCCACTTTTATTACAGGATTATTAGATCAAGATACGAGAACTTGATTGTGTTTTAAGAAATATATGAATTAATTTTAAATTGTACTCTTAGGCTAAAATCCCAGAAATGAACAAAATAATCTAATCCACAGCAAATGTAAAAAAAAAAAAAAAAAAAAAAACGGTTTTAAAGTCAAACTGGGAAAACGTAAATGACAAAAAAAATCCATCATTTTAAACGAATATCTGACATCTTCATACATTTGAAAAAATTAGCCATACACTCATCTGGAAATTATCAATAATTTATCCAATTTACCTAAAGAGTGCCTATCCCAGTGCTCATTGAAATATTAGTGGAATAAATGGGCAGAATGCTTTGTGGATTTGTGTCAGCAACCTCCTCTTCACCAAATTAACTCTTAGCTAAGAATCCCCTCCCCCAAGTTCAGTAGTCTGAACTCATTTTTTTGTGACAACCGACATCCACAAGCAAAATGAAGAGCATCTCAGAAACACAGGACCATCACCCAAACCACGTTCCGAGGCAAAAAGTAACAAACCTTTGGTGTTTGCTTCCCAGAAGGTGCCATTCCAGAGCCGAAGCTGCATTGCTTTCCTGGTGTTAATTTTCCAGATCTCCAGTCTTTCATGTCATAGCTGATCGAATATACATACATTTCTATAACTAGATTGCTTGGAACTTGCTCAAGATTGACCTGTGACCTTCATTCATGAAAAGTGGATATGCTTGATTTCTCCACACTGACACTGACATGTTCAATTAATGCTTACATTATAAAGAATGTGCAAACAACACAAATGGAAATTAAACCCTTTTCACTATCTGTCTGCGTCTGAGCATTCATAAATTGAGATAAGTGTGAAAGAGCTGTCCTCAATCAATTTCAGCTCCACTCCCTGACCTGATTAAGCTATGTGTATCAATATACATTCCCTTAATTAAATGTGGTTCAGTGAGCATTGATGGTATTAAAAAGAGAGAGAGAGAATGGGGCCTCATATTACTACCCATCATTCTGTTGGGGAAAATAATAGAGAGACCGATGAAGAAGAAAGTTGACAGAAGAAAAAGCTGTTCTGTACATTATCATAATTATCTCCTATGCTAAGTGATTTCGAAGCAAGACACTAAGAATGTCACTTGTTTTTGCTCAGCCGTCTCTCACGAGGTCTAAGGATTACAGGAAGAGGCAGAGGCACTGCATCATTCTGAGAAATTCCGTCCTGTTTTTGGTGTGCTCACAATTCATTCCCTGCTTATTTTGACACTGCTGCAAACATTTCCAAGCCTTTTCTGACACTCCATGTAAGCCATACAAGAAACTGACTTTATAAGGCTCAGCTTTCTTCCTAAAGCATTAAGAATAAATGGTCTCTCACTGGGCTGTTAAGCAAGATTCATATGCATCTCTCCTTTCTGATTGCTGTCTCATTTTCTTCTTTCCTGTCTTCTTTGTCCTCTGCAGAGCCAGCAGAATGTCTCCCATGGAAGACAGTCGTTGATGAGACTTTAGCCTGCAGGGACTCCGTGGTTTCCTGGGTGATTTTGCCGGGTGATTCTGATAGTGGTGGCCCTCCACTGACAGCTGCTTTCATCCTGTGATATGCTGAGAATGTTGCTAATTAAAGGTTCTCACAGGGATAGCTTTTTACTCATTTTACTTCGGAGCCTAAAAGATCAAGAGCTGACAGACTAGAAGACTCACAGATTGACCCAGAGGAAGCACGAGGAGACAAGCAGAATACGACTTCTCGGGCTGGGATTATAGTCATTCCACAAAAGATCTTACTGCAGCACCAGCTGACGTAGCTGCCTGTGGATTAAGTTGCCTTTGATACCATTTGCAATAAAGAGCTACCGTGTATGACAGGTAAGTCTTGAAGACTAGGGAAGACTTACAGGGGAGTGAGAATTGATTACATATTAAAGTATTGGCATCAGAAAAGGAGCCAGATTGCCTGTGAATGCAAGAAAAATGACAGATACCTGCTTCTCCTGACTCCTGGGAGTTAAGTCCTGAGGTAGAGAATTAGAGTCTAATGAAGCTTTAAGTTTACATCATGAATCTGCTGGCCTTGGTTCATCCTGAACGTTGTTCTGACCAGAAAGACACTTGGGGGGCAGAGCCAAGCACCTGGTTACTCACCATACATGTCTTTTAAGAAAATGGCCCAGTGCTCCTGGAGCTCCAGAATTAGGTATTTTCTTTCCCTTAAGGAAACTCAGAACTAAAGAAAACCCAGATTTTTGGTGAATAGACCAACTGACTTTGGTTAAACTAGTTTTAATTGACTGTGGATGATTTTTATCCCATTACTTTCCATGTTTCTGATAATGTCAGCTCAGGTGAAGAACACAGGGGATGCAAAGACCACTATCCATAGTCGTCTCTGTCATCCTTGAATCCACTTATTTCTTTCCAGTATTTTCAGTTTCAAGTTCTCTCTCTCCATCAGTGTTCCTTTCTATCAACTTTTAAATGTGTTCGAATCTCCTCATACTTAAAAAACAACAAAACCAATACATATCCAAAAGGAAGAGAGGAGGAAGAGAAGAAGAAAATAACCTCTGAGTTGACGTAATGCTGATCTTTCTCCCTTTAGCCGTCTGTAGCCCTCTCCTCCTCTGCTCCACAGCTAAGCTTCTTAAGAGATCTGCCTACAATTGTCCTCTCCACATGATTACATCCCACTCACACCGCAATTTATCTTCTATGTCCACAATTCCACCAAAAGTGTCCTCACCAAATCACCAACAACACTGTGGTTAAATCCAAAAGACACTTTCAGTCTTGATCTTGCTCATCCTCAGCAGCATCCAAAACAGTCAGTCTCTCCCTCTAAGGATCTTGACTCCCACGATGCTTCACTCCCCCAGGGTTGGTCTCACTCATCTTTGGCCACTCCTCCAACTTCCCTTGCAGGCTTCTTGCTCTGGGCTGCCTCTAGCTATCAGCGTTAATATCTGAGTGTTATCTCCCCTTTTTCACTCCCTGCATCATCTCATACATATCCATGGTTCCAATGATCAATTTTATATTAATGATTCTTAAATCTTTATTACTAGCCCAGATTGCTTTTTTGAGGTCCCAATTTATTTGTCAAAATCCTCACTGGGTATCTGAATTTGGATACCTCACCTGTGCCAGAAGTTATACACGTTAGGGAATAAACATAATTTTTCCCTAAAAATAAACTCTGCTTTCCTGTGGTTGAAATGACCATCAACTCAATTTTTGCAAACCAAAGCCCTGAGACTCAGCTTTGACTTTCCTCTGTCCTCAACTGCCTACTCCTCACCAAGTTCTCTGACTGTGCTTCTCTGAATTGGTCTACTCGTCTATATCCTCACTTTAGACTCCTTACACGGGCCAAGACCAATGCCGTTTTCCATTAGCATTACTGAAACTTCCTCCTTTTACACTCGCACTTTGCTGGATGCAGTCTTGCCCAATTTCTACCCTCAGCTGCTCCTCTAAAAGGCCTGCTCGTTTGTGTCACTCCAGGCTTCCTCTTGCCTCTCCTACCTCTCCAACCCAATCTCTGGCCACTTTCCTCTGCTTTGTACTTTCCGTACATCATGAATAATTCTTTCACATTTAGGCCTTTGGATTCTGCCTGAAAGATACTCTCCCTATATGTTGCCAAAATTATTCCTTCTCATTTTCCAGAATTGTATTTAAATTACACTTTTTTCTAAGAAAATCTTAAAATCTCTGAATCTCCACCGCAAACTAATATATTGGCCTTTGCTATATACTGCTATGATTCCTTTAATATTTCTTAGTTTTATTATAAATATTTGCTTTATTGCCTATCAAATTTCTTAAAAGAAAGCAAGATCAGTGATTATTAACAGGCAAAATCATGATTAGGGTTGAATATTAAGAGCTTCTTAAGAAAAACCTCCATTATTGTTAATTAAATTGACTCAGAGTGGTCTTTTCAGGAAAAGACTTATCCACAGGGCTTTGGAAAAACAATCAGCAGCAATTGTTTACCATCGTGGATGCCTGAGCCTGCAACACCAGCCTGGGCGAAAAAGAGCCTGGAAAGAAAATTAAAAGAAACATCTGTCAATTGAGCTGTCCACCAAGGGCTTTGAAAAGCTGTGACTATTAGAGTTAATAAAGAATGTCAGAGTATTTCAGGATAAAGATCATTTTATAAAAAATAACTGTATTTATATACATTAGTGAACAACATGAAAGTAAAATTAGCAAAACGTTCAATTCACAATATATTAAAAAATAAAATACTTGGATAAATTTCACCAAAAAGTTCATACTTGTGCTTAAAGTCTACAAACATGGTTGAATTTAAAGAAGATCTAAATAAATGAAAAGATAACTCATATTCATGAATCAGAAGACCTCATTGTTAAATGGCAATTCTCTCTCAAATTTACCTACAATTCAATATAGCTCCTACTGAATTCCCAGCTTGCTTTTTTCATAGAAGTTGACAAACTAATTCTATATGGTAGTACAATCACCTAGAATAGCTAAAACAGTCCCAAAAAAGACAAAATTGGAGGACTCACATTTCTTGATTTCAAAACTTATTGTAAAGAACCTGTGGTCATTTCTCCAGTTCATGAGTATATAATTGCAATAAATATACCAAACTGGCGGAAGTCCCATATTGACTCCTTGACCTAGGCAGCAAGGAATATTTAGAAGTGTAAGTGGGCACCCCTAGAGCCTCTAAACCTCTCAAAATAATAAATCAAAAGCAATATATTTTAGCCCATCAAAATATGTCTTATTTCAAAAAAGTTTTGCCTGAACTACCTATAGTGGATTCTAGTGTCAACAGTTGAGATTCCTAACTACTTACAAGCAACTATCTCTGAGTAGTGGAATTAAAGTAAGATTATTTTATAGTTTTAACTTCTCTTTTAAAATTAATATATGTTCATTGTGTAAGAAAGGTCGTAACATTTTAATAGTGTTTTCCTAAGTGAGCTTTGGAAAGCCCACTATAGTTGATTAGGGTCCAGTATTGCCTTCTGGGATTGATTCTCTGGGTCTTTGATTTCTCCCTTAGAACCTTCCTTTTCTAAGCAAGTAACTGGGTAGTTTTCTTACCCTGCTTCCTCCCCATAGTGATTTGGGGTCTTTTATGTATTTATAGTAAGACAGCAGGTGGAGCTGGAGCAGCTGAAAGCTGGAAAAGCCTCTCTCTCCCTCTGTCTCTCTGTTCAGGAAGTCTCAGGACTTTTCTAAATGGTTTCTCTGAACGAGCATGTTTGGATTATCATGTAGCTGAGTGGGTTCAGAGAAGTCAGACTTCCTACCATGTGATTTTAGGTCACCGCAATGAGAATTCCAACCACCAGGGTAAATGTTGCACCCCCTTTCCTCAGCAATACTACACCATCACTTCTACCATAAGCTATTAGTTTAAGTAAGTCATAAGCCCAGATTCAAAGATAAGTGACATAGACCCCTCCTCTTAATGGGAGGAGGGTCATGGTTACGTTGTTGAATAGCTTATGGGACGGGATTTGTTATTGGGTTATTTTTTGAAAGGACAATGTACCACAGAAAGTAACATCATAATATTGGTTAATTTTTTGTATATGATCTCTCAACAATTAAATTGAATTCAGTAGAGTTTTAAGTGTTATTTAAGTGGAACGTTGATGTGGCTGTCTCTCAGTGTATAATACAATTTTCAGTTCCATATCGGAGAGGGCAAACCCTCCAAACTGGGACCATTTGTAAAACGAAAAGGATGTTTACACAAATGTAACTTCAAGTCAAATTTCTTGAAGATATATGTTAGAACCCTTAAAAGCTGGGTTAAGGAAATTAAACTCCAGGATTTTCAGAGATGGAGGTATATGGAAACATGTCTTGTCAGGTCATTTGCCTAAATTATAATTTAATATCTGCTCCTGTCCCATCAAATGATAGTCAATATTATATCATATCAGTTATTGTCACCTACAATTTAGGATAGGTGACCTAAAATCACCTAATTTGGTGAATCTTTGGAGATAAAGAAAACAACCTAGAAATACTGTGGAAATATAAATAGCTATAGGAAATGTTTAAGGACCGCAAATTCTTAAAAAGAAGCTCACCAAGTAAGATTAGGGGCATAGCAGTTCTCCCGCGATAGCTAAGATTATAGGTAGTAGAGAGCATAAGTGACATGTGATTATATTAATATTATTATTTTACCGCCAACTCAAATTCCTTTTACTTTGCTAATGAAATAATTGCTAGATGATGAACTAGTACATATTCTAACTTATTGTTGTTTTTCGGGGGGGAGGGGGGGCTCGGTCAGAAGTAATTGCCAATGTAATGGGAAGTATCCAGTAATTGATTTCGAAAATTTCTCCTTTGCAGAATGCTCACTGTCTCCAAAAGTAGAGAGTAAGGCTTTTATTGATTAAACAGTTCAGGTTTGACCTTTCTGGCTGGGATTTTAAGATTGGTGCTCACAAGATCTTGCAGCAGCCCAAGGATATACATAGTTTGTTCATTCTGGAACCGCCTTATAATATGCCGAGGGAATTACCAGCCTATAATGAAATGTAAATTAATTCCACATTCTTTGAGGTTCAAATAAAGTTCAGTGAGAAAGACTTCTCAGTACTTGTTATACTGCAATAAGCCTCACTCCATCATATAGATTCATAAATTTTCTACAATTTTTCATTATTTAAAATAAATAACACTCCCACTCTCTCCCAAGTGATTATGGGCTTAAGACACGTTCCCCAAATAAACTAAGATGACAAACAAAATCAATAATCCAATAAGGCTGGAGGAGTGCCAGTGCACTCCAGTTTCTTTTCGTGCCTGTTTCCCGTTTGGTTTCTATAATCATTCAAGGTGTTTCCTTTAAGTTATGAAGCTCCACCAGCTGATAGGCTTGCTAATCCATTACCAGTCACCCTCTCTGTATGCTTGGTTCACTCTGAGAGTAGATCAGAGCAACCCAGCTGACATTCAAGGATGTAGGTAGCCCTTGTCTTAACCATTCTCATGCACAGCACTGATGCTGGTGGGAAATGTGGTAGAGAAAACATTTTAAATACAAACCTGTCAGGTATAAAACAGATGGAAGGTAAAGAAACGTATGCAGTCTCTCGGTGTTAAAATTATCCTTCCTCCTCCAAACCAAGTGATTTTAACATTCTTATTATTCTTATTTCTTCCATCTCCTTGTCTATCTCTTTTGGGGAAAACCCACACACGTGTGTCTTCAGAAAATCCACCCAGAGTTCTAAAGATACACTTTTCTCTATTTAATTTTGATGAAATCAACCTCTTTTGTAATATTCAGTTATTTTAGACCTATGGCTTCATTCCTCTGAGGAACAGAGAATGAAAGGAACTCAATTTGTACAGGATATTAAAACTACACGTCTATGAATCTAATGCTTTAAGTATTGTGTGTGAACAGTGTGATTTTAAGAATATATAGCTGCTGGACCATACCTGCCTCCATAAACATCATACTCAGACCTTAATTTACAAAGCTAAAGGGAATTCAGAAGAATTTAATGGAGCTCAAATAAAAGAAGTGCTACACATTTTAAAAGATTACAAAATCAGCATCTTTTTAGAAAAAATCTGAGTTTCGTGAATGGGTACTTATGAGGGATCCAGATGCACCAAAATGGCAATCTGTTATTACTTGAGCACATTTCCCTGATGTCTTTCTGGGCAGAAAGTAACTCTTTAGACTTTCATTTGAATCACCATGAGATGCATATTTGAGACTGCTTATTTTTGTTTCATTTGTGATTTAGTTTTGCTTTTGAAATGTAAGCAAACAGTCATTGAACAAAATGAGTGATTTGGTGTCCAGCTATCTAACATGTACCCATAGTCAAACTTAGATGCCTTTTGTTGTTTGTACTTTAATAGCACTTCAAACACTGTTCCAGGAAAACAGAGCCAATAGGAGATAGATAGATAGATAGATAGATAGATAGATAGATAGATAGATAGAAAGAAAGAAAGATAGATAGATAAATAGATGGATGGATGAAGGATAGACAGAAATTTATGATGAGGGATTGGCTCATGCAATATGTAGGCTGAGAAGTCCCATGGTTTCTTGACTGCGAGCTGGAGGCCCAGGAAAGCCAGTGGTGTGGTTTTTGTCCAAGCCCGAAGAACTGAGACCAAGGAGGCTGACGATGTATGTCCCAGTCTGAGTCCAAAGGTCTGAGGACCAGGAACACCAGTGTCCCAGGGCAGGAGAAGACTGATGTCTCAGCTGAAGCAGAGAGAACAAATTGGTCCTTCCTCTATCTTTTTTTTTGCTCAAGCCCTCAGTGGATTGGATGTTGCCAACCCACTTGGTGAGGGCGATCTTTACTGAGTCTATAGATTTAAATGCTGATCTCTTCCCAGATCACTGTCACAGACACAACTAGAGAAGATATTTTACCAGCTATCCGGGCATCCCTTCACCCAGTGAAGATGACCCATGAAAGTGACCATCCCAGTACCTGTTCTTTCTCTATTTATTCCACTGTTTTTAACACAGGAACAGGCAAAAGACACTAGACACTAAAATGCACCTGGACAGGACCTATGTATTCAACTATTCACTCATCCCACAGTGCTTAGCACGATAATAGCACATTCCAAACCATAACGTTTACCTGAGTGAGTCCAACCATCGTTCAGCCATTGACATGAATGTGTTGACACAAAGTATTTTCCTCAAAGCAATCCGTTTTTTTTTTCTTGCATTCTTTAAAAAATTAAAGTGTTTTGCTTACATATCTATCAAGGTGGTTTTCTGTTCTCCAAATCTCTCTTCCTGTCCAACCATCACATGCTATAATGATTAGCACAATGACAGTTATTTTTCTGCTCAAAGACATACAATGACCCACTACTGCCTGTAATAATATTATAGAAATACTCAGCCTGGCTCTGAGTTGTTCTGCTATGCGCATCTCTAAACTTTTTCTTTTCACTTATTATCCATCACTTTTTTTTTTTGGCCACTCCGTGCAGCATGCGGGATCTTAGTTCTCCAACCAGAAAGTGAACCCATGCCCCAGCATTGGGAACATGGAGTCTTAAGCACTGGACTGCCAGGGAAATCCTTATTATCCATTACTTTAAACTTATTACCTGTATTATTATTATCATCCTGCACTTACTGAGTACCAATATATCCTTTGAGAAAATTACCAACCTGATTAGTGAACATATGAGCTCACAGTCAATAGGGGATAGAGATATGTGAATAGATACTTCTAATACGATGAAATGGGCACTAACATAGAGGAAAAAGTCACAGGAGAGCATTAAGAATGAGAAAACCTAGATGAGTAGAGGGTAAGTTCCCGGAGGACACATATTAGATGAGCTGCTGACAATGAGTAGGAGTTTATCAAACAGATAAGGAGCAAAAGGGTATTTAAGAAGGAAAGAAATAGTGAGCAAAATTTGGAAGCATTAAGCCATATGCCTAGTTCAGGGAATGATCCATAGCATGACTATAGATTAGTGTGTGTCCGGGAAAGGAGTGGTCAGAAATAAGCCTGTGGAAGAACCTTACAACTAGACAGGAATCTCATGTTGGGAACCATCAAAGGTCCTCAAATTGAGGAATTTCATGGTCGGATTTGTATTTTATAAAATAAAGCAGTAAGTAGAATAGAAGATTGGCCAGAAAAAGTACTAACTAAAAGTAGAGATTCTAATTAAAAGGGATTGAAATCACTTTTTTTTTTTTTGCCTCTGTGAGAGAGGGAATAACTGGAGTGGCTGGTTTACTAGAGAAGAGGAAAGTATCCTGAGATAATTCTGAAATATTCTTATGGGACTCGATGGCTACTCAAATATGACACCTGAGAAAGAATATGGAACAACTGATGACGACTGTCACCTTCTAGACTGGGAAACAAAGTCAAAGACCATGAAATTATATAAGATAAACTCAGCAAAAAAGAATTGGCTTTGGGTTTGAAGGAAAAAAAGTAATTAATTTTGTTTGGTACATTTTGTGTTTGAAATGTTTTTGCTGCTGTTAGATAATTTGTCTAGCAATAAGTTAAAATTATGGCTTTAACGCTTTCTCAACTAAAGATCAAGATTTGAGAAGCACTACAATGATGGTAGTTGAAGCTGAGGGAGGGCATACTATTTCAGAAAAAGAGATGGATAATTAGAAAAAGAAAAGAGCCATAACTGCCAAAATTTGGAAGCAACCAAGATGTCCTTCAGTAGGTGAATGAATAAAAAAAACTGTGGTACATTTACACAAGGGACTATTATTCAGCGATAAAGAGAAATAAGTTGTCAAGCCATGAAAAGATGTGGAGGAAGAGCGAAGGCGTATTACTAAGTGAAAGAAACCAATCTGTAAAGGCTCTATGACTTTACAGCACATATGACTTTACAGCACATATGACTCCAGCACATATGAAATTCTGGAAAAGGCAAAACTATAAAGACAGTGAAAAGAACACGGGTTGCCAGGGGTTGGAGAGGGGCAGTTAGGGCAATGAAACTATTCTGTATGAAATTATAAGAATGGTATATGTCATTATCTATTTGTCCAAACCCATAACAGGTACAACGCCAAGAGTGAAACCTAATATAAACTATGGAATTTAGGTGATAATGATGTATAGGTTCATCATTCATAACAAATGTCCCACTTTGGTGGGGAATGTTGATAATGGGGGAGGTTATACACTTGTGGGGTGAGGATTATAAAGGGCATCTCTGTACCTTCCCCTCAATTTTCCTGTGAATCCAAAACTGCTCAAAATAAACGGTGTCTTTAAAAAGGGAAAGGTAAAAAGAGAGAGCCTATGGAAGACCAACATTTAGGGCAAAGTGTAGCCCACTATGGGTAAAAACCCAGAGAAGAGAGAATTCTAAAAATACTGAGTTTTCAATGCCACTGAAGAATTCAAAGTCATTAAATAAGAGAGTGAATGAAACATATCTAATGGATTTACCAAGAATGTCACTGATGCTGTTTGCCAGAATTCCATATATTATCAGTAGAGTTACCAGGATATAGGTTTGATTTTAGTAATTTAGAAGAAAAGGAGAAGTGAAAAAATTGAGACTGCAAAGATAGATTCATCTTTCACAAAATTAGCAATGAACTTAGCAACAGATACATGACCTTAAGTGTGCCAGGACACACAGTTGACCAAAGGAGGGGCTGAAGACCGAAAGATACCATTTACCATTCACAATACTAGAATACAATATGAATGATACCTCTGGGAGTGGTGTAATGTAGTGGCTAGTGCAACAGGGTACATCGTAATAAAATATACTGAGATAAAAATTGGGGAAGGAAAAGATTTGCACAGGTTTAATAATTCTACTTTGAACATATTAAATCCAAAGAAGCTATAAGATGGAAATGAAATTCAGTTGTTTCTCCTGATCTGACTCCGGACATCAATTCAGATTGATTTTATTTAAAGTTAATGGAATTAGGTAAGATCGCTCAGTGAAAAGATGCAGAAGGAAAAAGAAGTGGTCCCATGACTGCATGCAAAAGAACTGCAAACTTTAGAGATAAAATAGAGAAGAAGAATCCAGAAAAGAAAGATAAGAAGGAATAACCAGGAAGGTACAAGGGCAATGAGGAGAATATAGGGCCATAAAGGCCCAAAGCTGAAAGGATGTCAGCAAGTCAATGGTTAACTAATTCTAAAGACATTGATATGTTGAGTAGATGAGGAGAGAAAGTATTCATTGCCCTTGGCTATTCCAGGAAACTTTTCCCAGGAAGATAAAAGTTGCAAATAACTTCACTGGTTATCCCATAAATTTCTGGACAGATCCATCAACCTTCAAGAAAACATAGAATGAATCATACCCCAAGATTCTTTGAACTCTTTACCCCCAAACCTTGTCTTGCTCTGTTCACCGATCCTATTATATCATGATGCTTATTTGATCCTAACAAAGCTTCTACATTGAAAGATTACCACACAGCAAAGTGTCCGTGAATGCCCCAACTCTGGTCACCCCCCCCTCCCAGGGATGTTAGTAAGCTCGAAGACAGTGTTCTTCCTTACCGGGGTTAGAAAAAGAGTCAGCTTTGTTTGAGTAGTAGGTTGCTTTGGTGATATTTTGGGGGACCCAGCAATTGACAATGGTAAACACAACAGGAAGAAAAAAAAAAACTGTGCGGATGCCTGGTAGAATAATGGGAGGTGAAAAGTAGAATCACTATGTATATACAACCATTTTGAATCACTTAGCTATAAGAAGGTAGGTAGCTGGACAAAGACATAAGGTCAAAAAATGGGTTGTTTTATTTGATATTTTGGGCATGGGAAAACTAGAGCATATATGTTTACTGAAAGGAATAATCTCGAGGAGAGGTAGAAATTGAAGATGCATAGAACAGAGGGCATTAAATAGGTACAGGGATGGAATCTGGGGCACACGAGTGAAGATAAGTTCTGATGAGAGAAAGGCACTTCCTTCGCTACCCCGAGAGAGTACCGATGCAGATGAATGATAGATTTGTTGGCTTAAAGGTAAAGAAATCTTTTGTTACTGTTTCTTCAACTGAGTTTAAGTCAAGGAATTCATGAGGAGAGTGTGGGGGAAGTATGGAAAAGCCAAGAAGTATAAAAAAATCACTTCTAAAATATAAATGCAAGTCGGGTACTGTGGAGAATGTATATGAGGTCTGCAGGCAAGGTTGTGAAATAAATAAAGGCTAATAAAGCTGATGAGTGGTTTTGCAAAATGAACGGAGAACATTCTCATTGTTGACAGGAATAGAAAGTCTTCTGAGAGAAGTGGAATGTTTGGGCCACGATGTCAGGGAGAGCCTGACCAGAGGGACATCTACAGATTCCTAGGACAGCTGTGGCAGCACAATGTCCCCAATTAATTTTTTAACAGATTTCACTGAAAAATTCCGAGTAGGGAATAGAGATTTCCCACATACCCTCCACCTCACAAATGCACAGCCTCCCCACTTATCAACATCCCCCATCAGAGGGTGCGTTTGTCAGGGCTGGTGAAACCTATACTGACATGTCATTAACACCCAAAGTCCGTAGTTTACATTAGCGTTCACTATAGGTGTTGTACATTCTGTGTGTTTGGACAAATGCATAATGGCCTGTATCCACCATTATAATTATCATACAGAATAATTCCATTGCCTTAAAATTCTTCTGTGCTTTGTCTCTTTATTCCTCCCTCCTTCATCGTCCCTGGCAACAACTGATCGTTTCGATGTCTCCTTTTCCAGAATGTCATATAGTTGGAATTCTATACCATACAGCCCTTTCCAACTGGCTTCTTTCACTTACCCCTGATCAGTGTTGAAGTAGCTGAAACAGACCAATTTATGTCCATCTTGAAAGCTTAAAATCAGTGAATAACAATACATCTTTTTTTGTTTTTTGAGAACTCAGAAAAATTTCAAGTATGTGTTTATGTTGATTATGATACCAGCATTCCTCTTTCTGTCTATACAGTGATCTAGATCTTCCATTGATTGTGGGGAGTTCATCTTTGGGACCTACCAGGGGAATACTGCATAGCAAATATTTCGAAATATTCTTTTACACTTTCCATTGGCTGCATAAATTATACCCTCCATTGTAAAGTTCACTTTATTCAAATTTGCCAAAGCTGATGCAGTGTTTATGTTCAGGAGAAAAATAAATTAAAAAAACCAGTAACCTGCTTTCTAAGCTCTTTTTCCAAATATTCTACAGTTTAAGTATAGAACCTCGATATTAAAAAGCAGTGGTGATGTTTCATTTTGTGCAGCAGAAACATAGACTTGAGGCAATGATTTGAAGAACATGGTAAATTTAGACTTTTTAGTTGTCCTTTCTGACATCCTTTTCCTATAATTTACTACCAAGTAGATGACTCACTTCCTTCTGCATGGTTCCATGTCCCTTTAGAAATTTCTATAAAGAGTTCAATGCTTTTTAATTGTGTTATACGAACCACCTTATGTCAGTGAAGCCTGTTTTGGTGGGCATTTCAGCTGTGAGGATATGGTCATCTGAATTCTACACTTGAAATATTTAATTTGGTGTGAACCAATTAAGCGTGACTGTTAAATATTTTATATCTTCTCTTTCTTTCTAGTTATTTTAAATACTGTACTCTAAAAGCACAATTTTGGGTATCTCTTGTTTGTAGTTACCCAAGAGGTCCTATCTTAAATCTCCCTGACATATCTTGTATATGAAAAAAGTTTGGCATTGCACACATATGTATGTCATCACTCCACCAAACTGACACAGTCGAGAAATCCAGCTGAGAGGCAGATTTGAAGAAAATTAACACATGCCCATAGAATGTCAATTAGCAGGGGAATAATAATTAGAATGATATAATTTTTAAATTACAGTGCATAAGAAAATAAAAGGAAATACAAATTTTAGTTATTGAGGGTCATAAATATTAATTATAGCAAACTCTATACTTCGCCGTGGAATGAATATTTCCAACTTTATTAATGCCCTGCCTGAGGTTCTTGTGTTTGTTTTACACTCTTATGCATAAGATTTAGTTCAGTAAGATGTTCACATTCCATAAATAAAGCCTATGTGCATAACATTTCAAGTATAACATTATACGGGGCGTTCATTCAGTTCTAGTGTGGTACAATTAAGACTCGTGGATAGAGTAATTTTCATCACAATCACAATGAGCCATTCCATTAACTTATGAAAACAGAGTTCTGCTAAACATTCTGATTATTAACATGGAACAGAAGGTCCAGGATGATTGGATTCATCCTCTCAATGTTCTCACTTTGATTCTTCCCTATATTCTTTGTGTGGCAGCTGTGGAACTTTGGCCAAAGTTTACCAGGTGTTCCTGTACAGCATATGCTGTTTTTAGTCACAGTGTTGGTTGAGGGAGATAGGTGAACTCATCTTCACAGCCTTTATGAGAATTCATAAAGTCTCAGTCAGATTTTATGTAAGATTTTTTTCAGATCTACCAGGGAAAACCAAAATGACCTTGTCCTCTGATACGATGCAACGAAAGGGTAAATCTGAAAGGCAAGAGTTTGTAGAAATGTCAACACTGAGAAACATCTTAAATGTTGGTATCTCACCCAAGGTCTGAGGATGGTTTTCCCTGAAATTTCCTGTTGCAGGTGACCACATTTTTTGCTAAAATCTTTTTGTGTGTGTGTGTGTGTGTGTAGACTTAAATTTCAGTCTCAATTATATATTACAAAAGGAGAGTTCATTGGCTTATAAAAATATGACCACATATTTTAAACTCTTACGGGTACTAAATACCGTGGAACTCAAAAGATGCGGTCACTAATATCATGAGGTTTAAAACCTGGGTTTAAAAAAAGATGTACATATGATGAAAATTAATAAAAAATATTAGATGGGGCAGTATTATATAAAAGAAACATACCATATTTGAAAGGAATCAGAGGCAGAGGAGACCCTCTTGACTGGAGTATTCAAAAAAAGGTTTCAGGAAGCAGGTGGCATTGGAGCCCGGCCGTGGGTATGGGATTAAATTTTGCGTCAATAGGGAAGAGACCCAGAGAGGTCATTCTGCTGGTGGAAAGCATGCAAAGCAGAGGTGAAAAAACAAAGCAAAACAGCGCATGCTCTGTGAATAGGAAAGCGGGCCCGAGCAGATCTGAGAGTTCTTTGTGGCACTCATAGGACATCAGTTCGAAAATGAGAATAGGACAGACCTGACCTTCTAGTCTAGAAAGATTTGACTCTACCCTGTGGACAGAGATATCCTGAAGGTTTCTGAGACACAGGAGTCACTTGATGAAATTCAAGTTTGAGAGATAATGCCAGTGTGGGTAGAGAGGAAAATATGGAAACAACTGGATTATTAGGAGACGTTAAAAATCTGGTAGTAGCAGTGAAAAAAATGGAGAATTTGAAAAAAAAAAAAAAAAGACAGAAAGAATTACTGCAATGTTGGAGTGATCTTCTGGGAGAGCGGTGCTGGGTATAATTCTAATATCTGAAAGTTGTGCCTTTGGGAGGCTGGGAGAAAGGTGGTACCGATGCCAGTAAATGTGAAATCAGGAAGGAGTGACTGGAAGAAGAGCACATCATTTGGTTTTAGATTCATTCTTGAGGTGAGAGCAAGGCACTTAAGCGGAAAGGGCCATTAGGCATGTGTAAGGTTTGAGTGGAGTGGATTCAACTCTCACACATTTGAAGGATTTCTTCTCAGGTCACGTCACAGTACAAATAATGATTCAACTCCCTGGTCCCTGCTGATTAGTCAGTGGGTCAAATCAGTCACTGCAGACATTCCTAATCAGTTACCTTTAGGTCTCATATCTAAAAGCCCCAGACTTCCTCTTCCTTTCCTTGAAGTAGAATTTAGAAGCATAAAGAGCAGGGGAGACTTCAGTTCCAGAGATCATTTAGAATAAACACGGTGCATAAAATCTCCCCACATCTCTTCCGTTCACCCAGTGGAAAGAAACTATCACACTTTGCACCTCACTGCTATTCCAGCTCTTGCTATTTCAGCTCAATTTATGAGGAGAAAGATGAATTTACATGAGACCTGTCAGGAAAAAAGAAAATCAAACTTGCAGCTAAGTGCTAGTCCAGTCCATAAGGAAGGCCCCTTTTTTACCCTACTTCCATCACATTAGGAAACAACTACTTTTTTGACCTGTTCATTGTCTGATGAGAAAATGCCTCAAGGTTTCTATTTTTTTCCCTCTCAGTGTCCTCATCCAATTTTGAATATTTTGTTTTCCATCAACAACTTAATGGGAAGAATGTTCTACCCCTGTCTCTGTGATACTTCCTTTACAGATAAGACACTCCCACACCACCCCCCACGAGCACTGCCCCAGAAGCAGGGTGACAAGCAGGGCTCTAGCTTCACATCCGCCACTCACAGATGTAGGATCCTCAACAAAAGACTTAGTGAAATCTCGATTTATTCGTTTCTGCAAAATGTGGGCTTTAATTTTTCAGGAAATCACAGGATTTCTATCACTACTTTTTTTTTTTTTTCCAGATTCTCTCTTCTTGGTAAGACCAAACTATTCACTTTCTTGGGATCTGCAGCATTGCAGAGAAAACTACACATTTATGCATATTAATGGGGCTGTAATTTATGATTTACATCTGAAATGGGAACTCAACTCTGCTTGGCAAACTTTCAGTATACTTCAATTATTTTGTCCTCCCACAGGCTGCAAGGACTCCTCAAGCCTCAAAGTTTACACTCAACACAGCCCAACATGCTCAGCAGAGAAATAGGAATAGCAGCCACCAGAGGATAGCAGCCAACAGAGGATAACAGCCACCAGAGGATAACACCCATGTTTCCACCCACAAACAGACACTCCCCCTACGCATACAAGGAGAAGATCCTCTCTGCTTCTTGTTAAATGGAGCATCACTCCTCCTGGAAAGATCAAACCCTTCACGTACGCCCCGTCCCCCATCCTCCCCAACCTCTCCTCACCTTTAAATGGCTCCCATATTTATGACACCATCAGTTTCTACATCTCTGGAGGACGCTTATTGTCATTATGCAAAATGTTATGGTTATGCCTCATCTTAAATAAAATTCTTCCTCTGGTCAAATCCACGTACAGCCACCACCGATTTTTCTGCTTGCTTTCACAGCCAAATATCCACACACAAATACACATATACCACGCGCCACACACATGCATACACACATACAAACACAGGCACGCACACAAGCACACTTCTGCCAAGATCACCACATCGTCCCTGGGACCAGGTCTAGAGGGTACTTTGACTGGCTTCACTTTGTTCTCTCGGCAGGGCTGAGCTGAGCCCTCTTCTGCCCTGACACCCGATCTTTCCCCGGTGCTTATAAGAAATCACACTCATCTATTTGCCTCTTCTTCCCTCTCTGGGTATTTTCTTCTCCGCCTAGTCTGCCAATTCTTATCCTTTAAATGATGGCATTTCTTGGAGTTTAATTATGGACCCATTTCTCTGCTATTTTTATATTTAGTCTTTTGGAGGATACTTATTGGTTCATAGGACTTTCTTAGCATTTGTATGCTGGTGATTCCAGATTTGTCTATTCAGTTGTCTACCTGACATCCCCCCTTGACCGTGTCTCTGACAACTCACACTTTACGAAGTGCGATCTCTCGGGGAAGCTGCCCAAACTATTCAACTGTGTGTATATTTCTCTCCGTCTCCAGGCCCGTGGTGTTTCTTTATTATGCTTACCAGCAGTTCGAATACATTTGGGGCACTATTTTTAGGGGGTCTGATTGTTCGTTTTGTTTATGTTGGTCTGTCTCCATTACAAAGCAGAGGTGATTCAAGTGGACAAAGAACATCTCTTTGCCTAAAAATGATGTATATCCAGTGCCTAGGAGATTGGATAACACACACTAGACACTCGATGGATATTTGTGCGTCCTGTGGATGTCAGAAACGAGAGACTACCCATTCAGGGGCCCTCTCCGTTCCCTAGATCAATGTAAAACACGTGCAATGTCAAATATGAGCTTCCCATTGCAGACAGTTTCCCATGTAGTCGCTACAGATAAGTGCAGCGAAAATAATGTGAAAAGAATTGATATCCAGGCAAATCAATCAAGTGCAGCCACAGCTCCTAATCTCCCATCAACTGCACCTCTGAGGAAGTCTCCCCGGTACAGGTGACACTCCTCCCCTGCGGGCAATTCCTGGCCACCCTGGTGCTAATACCATCCATTTTCTCCCATTTCAGAAAGCTTTTCAGAATGTTTATGAGATCACTTAAAAATCTGAATCTGTTCTAATGTATAACTTCCTGCATCAATCATTGCCAAATGTCTGCATCTATGACAACGGATCACTTGTGACGCACTTCACAGCAGATCTACACACGGAGGCTGAAGCGATCTTTTAAAATACCCAGCAGAGTGATCAGTATCTTAACTTATGAGTATTAACTTTAAAAATATATAAATACCTCAGTGCAGCAATCCTTAGCAAGTCGGCTTTGATGCAGCTCTTGAGCTGTTTTTGTCATAGTAACTGTTGAGGCAAAATAACCCTTTCTTATTTATTCTTTTTTTTTTTTAATTTTAATTTTTTGCTGTGCGCGGGCCTCTCACCGTTGTGGCGGCCCCTGCATCGGCGGGCGGACTCTCAACCACTGCGCCACCAGGGAAGCCCTATTCTTTCATTTTTAGTCTTTATTTTTTCCCTCTGTGGGAGGTCCAATGTCACTGAAACAGCCCCATTTTTAATGTTAGAAACTCTATTTTTATTTAGGTAATCAAGTAGTGAATACAACATTAGTTTGAATTTTTTCCAAAATCTTTTCACTGACTTAACTGGCCCATGAGTAATAAGAGCTGTCGGTGGCCTCTGTCCCTGATTATATTAATTAACTCACTTTCTCTGCACATTTCATGTAGAGAAAGCGTTTTCTCTAAACTTGAAAATTTTACTAGAGGTTCAAAAGTTACACAATTTTAATAAAACAGGAGTAACATAATTAGCCTTCCTTATTTCTTATCAGGAATGTTAATTTTAGAACAATTTCCCAGGTCTCATTTCTATTGTCAGGCAAAGGATTGCTTCCTCTATGCCCTTTTCTTTTCCTATTACCGTCCAGGAGTGAATAAGGCAGAGGAAGAGGGGATGGCACAGAAAAGGGATGGAAAGTATCCTTTCCTGCCTCACACCTCCGCGTACTGCACTAGTTTTTAATGAAAAGAGACTTTCCATTTGAAGTCAGCCTCCTTATCCTCACGATCGGTCCCCCTCCGTTTGAAACCTGCCACAGGGTTGGCAGCTGCGATGAAATGGGCTGAATACTGCTGCCGCGTGAGGGCTCAGAAGCCCCTTCCGCACGGAGGCCCCGGGGTGATGCGTCCTCTGTGCTGGATGCCCAGCTCAGCCTGGGGTGCCTTAGCCCTGGGCCTCTCTGTGCCCGCACTGGGAAGGACTCAGCAGAATCTTGGCGGAGATGAAGGCACTATTTGCATCTGCAGTTTATGGGGCTGGGCAAAAGAGCCCCCAAGTTCGGCTTGCCCAGTGGAAAACTGACCTAACAGACTCCCATATTTCTGGCAGTACTTTAAACCCCTGGCCTAATGTGATCCGATTACCAGACCGTGTACCAAGGTAAATCACAAGATGTTTTTCTTTTTTTTGGCATGTGGGAACATAGCATTTAAAGATGTTCTAATTGCTTTATGAATCTCATTGTTATTGTCTCTGCTTGCTAGTGAGCAGCTTGTTCAGAGGAAATATCTACATCTTCCTTTTGTTACTGCAGTCCCTGGCACAGGACTCAATGCACAGCGGTGCCCGGGATAGATTTCTGTAAAGCGTTTACGTACATCATCTCCAGCAGCCTCCAAGTCCTCTATGGGAAGGGTCAGCTCACACAGAGGCAGGCAAATCCCCTGCCTGTTCTCCCAGAGTTCCCGGACGGGGTGGGGAAAGTCTTCCTGATATTTGTCGGACTCCAGGCAGGGGCTGAGGGCCGAGGTGCGAGTGGGCAAACTTGTTTCTCCCAGATGTCGTATTTCTCATTATCTTCTTCTACAGAATTTTCCCCTTTGGCGGTTCCTCTTCCACAAGTACCATTTTTCATGAGTCGTCAGACATTGAACACCTATGCGGTTGCTAAAGTGCCACCACCTTGATTTGGAGGGTGAGATGGCTGGGGGTTGGGTCGCAGGCCTTGCAGCTCAGTGGAATCATGCCCTGAGTCAGGGGCACTGCCTCTCAGGGGCCCTTTCTTGCTTCCTGCTACAGGAGCTGCTTACCGGTCCTGCTACCATGCCCGGCTGCCACCGTGTTGCCAAGCCCTCATTTTTCCCTCCCTGGACCTCCCCCCGTTAGTTGGCAAGACCCCTAAACCCCCAGTCCCCAGAGTGGTGACCGTTTTTCACCAGGAGCAGCTTAACTGTCCCTTCCTCTCACTCCCAACCCATGCAGCACTTGGTGCATCGGGTGCTTTACTAAAGGGGGACGTTGCTCTTTCCTGGCAGGTGCCCTGGGGCTTGCTCTTAAGCACATTATTTTTCTGCTTCTGCATTTTATTAACTACAAGATATAGAGAAAGGCCATAAAAATTACATCACTGATTGTAAACAAGCACAAGTTCATTAGGGAAAATATACAATATAAAGGCAAGAGAGAACAGGAAGATCAAGAGTTCCCACAGTCCTATCACATACCCCCAATCCTCTTGACTATTTTGGTGTGTCGTCTTCCAATCATATAAATTGCTTGTAGTATGTATGTATAATTCTGCTAGTAAGTAAGGATTATAAGAAATATATAGTTTTATTTGGAGTTTTCCCTTAATATTATATTGACCCTTTATCTTATTTTTAAAAATTAAAAATCTCAACTTCTTAAATTGTGGCGGACTCTCAACCACTGCGCCACCAGGGAAGCCCTATTCTTTCATTTTTAGTCTTTATTTTTTCCCTCTGTGGGAGGCCCAATGTCACTGAAACAGCCCCATTTTTAATGTTAGAAACTCTATTTTTATTTAGGTAATCAAGTAATGAATACAACATTAGTTTGAATTTTTTCCAAAATCTTTTCACTGACTTAACTGGCCCATGAGTAATAAGAGCTGTCGGTGGCCTCTGTCCCTGATTATATTAATTAACTCACTTTCTCTGCACATTTCATGTAGAGAAAGCGTTTTCTCTAAACTTGAAAATTTTACTAGAGGTTCAAAAGTTACACAATTTTAATAAAACAGGAGTAACATAATTAGCCTTCCTTATTTCTTATCAGGAATGTTAATTTTAGAACAATTTCCCAGGTCTCATTTCTATTGTCAGGCAAAGGATTGCTTCCTCTATGCCCTTTTCTTTTCCTATTACCGTCCAGGAGTGAATAAGGCAGAGGAAGAGGGGATGGCACAGAAAAGGGATGGAAAGTATCCTTTCCTGCCTCACACCTCCGCGTACTGCACTAGTTTTTAATGAAAAGAGACTTTCCATTTGAAGTCAGCCTCCTTATCCTCACGATCGGTCCCCCTCCGTTTGAAACCTGCCACAGGGTTGGCAGCTGCAATGAAATGGGCTAAATACTGCTGCCGCGTGAGGGCTCAGAAGCCCCTTCCGCACGGAGGCCCCGGGGTGATGCGTCCTCTGTGCTGGATGCCCAGCTCAGCCTGGGGTGCCTTAGCCCTGGGCCTCTCTGTGCCCGCACTGGGAAGGACTCAGCAGAATCTTGGCGGAGATGAAGGCACTATTTGCATCTGCAGTTTATGGGGCTGGGCAAAAGAGCCCCCAAGTTCGGCTTGCCCAGTGGAAAACTGACCTAACAGACTCCCATATTTCTGGCAGTACTTTAAACCCCTGGCCTAATGTGATCCGATTACCAGACCGTGTACCAAGGTAACTCACAAGATGTTTTTCTTTCTTTTGGCATGTGGGAACATAGCATTTAAACATGTTCTAATTGCTTTATGAATCTCATTGTTATTGTCTCTGCTTGCTAGTGAGCAGCTTGTTCAGAGGAAATATCTACATCTTCCTTTTGTTACTGCAGTCCCTGGCACAGGACTCAATGCACAGCGGTGCCCGGGATAGATTTCTGTAAAGCGTTTACGTACATCATCTCCAGCAGCCTCCAAGTCCTCTATGGGAAGGGTCAGCTCACACAGAGGCAGGCAAATCCCCTGCCTGTTCTCCCAGAGTTCCCGGACGGGGTGGGAAAAGTCTTCCTGATATTTGTCGGACTCCAGGCAGGGGCTGAGGGCCGAGGTGCGAGTGGGCAAACTTGTTTCTCCCAGATGTCGTATTTCTCATTATCTTCTTCTACAGAATTTTCCCCTTTGGCGGTTCCTCTTCCACAAGTACTGACCATTTTTCATGAGTCGTCAGGCATTGAACACCTATGCGGTTGCTAAAGTGCCACCACCTTGATTTGGAGGGTGAGATGGCTGGGGGTTGGGTCGCAGGCCTTGCAGCTCAGTGGAATCATGCCCTGAGTCAGGGGCACTGCCTCTCAGGGGCCCTTTCTTGCTTCCTGCTACAGGAGCTGCTTACCGGTCCTGCTACCATGCCCGGCTGCCACCGTGTTGCCAAGCCCTCATTTTTCCCTCCCTGGACCTCCCCCCGTTAGTTGGCAAGACCCCTAAACCCCCAGTCCCCAGAGTGGTGACCGTTTTTCACCAGGAGCAGCTTAACTGTCCCTTCCTCTCACTCCCAACCCATGCAGCACTTGGTGCATCGGGTGCTTTACTAAAGGGGGACGTTGCTCTTTCCTGGCAGGTGCCCTGGGGCTTGCTCTTAAGCACATTATTTTTCTGCTTCTGCATTTTATTAACTACAAGATATAGAGAAAGGCCATAAAAATTACATCACTGATTGTAAACAAGCACAAGTTCATTAGGGAAAATATACAATATAAAGGCAAGAGAGAACAGGAAGATCAAGAGTTCCCACAGTCCTATCACATACCCCCAATCCTCTTGACTATTTTGGTGTGTCGTCTTCCAATCATATAAATTGCTTGTAGTATGTATGTATAATTCTGCTAGTAAGTAAGGATTATAAGAAATATATAGTTTTATTTGGAGTTTTCCCTTAATATTATATTGACCCTTTATCTTATTGGCGGACTCTCAACCACTGCGCCACCAGGGAAGCCCTATTCTTTCATTTTTAGTCTTTATTTTTTCCCTCTGTGGGAGGCCCAATGTCACTGAAACAGCCCCATTTTTAATGTTAGAAACTCTATTTTTATTTAGGTAATCAAGTAATGAATACAACATTAGTTTGAATTTTTTCCAAAATCTTTTCACTGACTTAACTGGCCCATGAGTAATAAGAGCTGTCGGTGGCCTCTGTCCCTGATTATATTAATTAACTCACTTTCTCTGCACATTTCATGTAGAGAAAGCGTTTTCTCTAAACTTGAAAATTTTACTAGAGGTTCAAAAGTTACACAATTTTAATAAAACAGGAGTAACATAATTAGCCTTCCTTATTTCTTATCAGGAATGTTAATTTTAGAACAATTTCCCAGGTCTCATTTCTATTGTCAGGCAAAGGATTGCTTCCTCTATGCCCTTTTCTTTTCCTATTACCGTCCAGGAGTGAATAAGGCAGAGGAAGAGGGGATGGCACAGAAAAGGGATGGAAAGTATCCTTTCCTGCCTCACACCTCCGCGTACTGCACTAGTTTTTAATGAAAAGAGACTTTCCATTTGAAGTCAGCCTCCTTATCCTCACGATCGGTCCCCCTCCGTTTGAAACCTGCCACAGGGTTGGCAGCTGCGATGAAATGGGCTGAATACTGCTGCCGCGTGAGGGCTCAGAAGCCCCTTCCGCACGGAGGCCCCGGGGTGATGCGTCCTCTGTGCTGGATGCCCAGCTCAGCCTGGGGTGCCTTAGCCCTGGGCCTCTCTGTGCCCGCACTGGGAAGGACTCAGCAGAATCTTGGCGGAGATGAAGGCACTATTTGCATCTGCAGTTTATGGGGCTGGGCAAAAGAGCCCCCAAGTTCGGCTTGCCCAGTGGAAAACTGACCTAACAGACTCCCATATTTCTGGCAGTACTTTAAACCCCTGGCCTAATGTGATCCGATTACCAGACCGTGTACCAAGGTAACTCACAAGATGTTTTTCTTTCTTTTGGCATGTGGGAACATAGCATTTAAACATGTTCTAATTGCTTTATGAATCTCATTGTTATTGTCTCTGCTTGCTAGTGAGCAGCTTGTTCAGAGGAAATATCTACATCTTCCTTTTGTTACTGCAGTCCCTGGCACAGGACTCAATGCACAGCGGTGCCCGGGATAGATTTCTGTAAAGCGTTTACGTACATCATCTCCAGCAGCCTCCAAGTCCTCTATGGGAAGGGTCAGCTCACACAGAGGCAGGCAAATCCCCTGCCTGTTCTCCCAGAGTTCCCGGACGGGGTGGGGAAAGTCTTCCTGATATTTGTCGGACTCCAGGCAGGGGCTGAGGGCCGAGGTGCGAGTGGGCAAACTTGTTTCTCCCAGATGTCGTATTTCTCATTATCTTCTTCTACAGAATTTTCCCCTTTGGCGGTTCCTCTTCCACAAGTACCATTTTTCATGAGTCGTCAGACATTGAACACCTATGCGGTTGCTAAAGTGCCACCACCTTGATTTGGAGGGTGAGATGGCTGGGGGTTGGGTCGCAGGCCTTGCAGCTCAGTGGAATCATGCCCTGAGTCAGGGGCACTGCCTCTCAGGGGCCCTTTCTTGCTTCCTGCTACAGGAGCTGCTTACCGGTCCTGCTACCATGCCCGGCTGCCACCGTGTTGCCAAGCCCTCATTTTTCCCTCCCTGGACCTCCCCCCGTTAGTTGGCAAGACCCCTAAACCCCCAGTCCCCAGAGTGGTGACCGTTTTTCACCAGGAGCAGCTTAACTGTCCCTTCCTCTCACTCCCAACCCATGCAGCACTTGGTGCATCGGGTGCTTTACTAAAGGGGGACGTTGCTCTTTCCTGGCAGGTGCCCTGGGGCTTGCTCTTAAGCACATTATTTTTCTGCTTCTGCATTTTATTAACTACAAGATATAGAGAAAGGCCATAAAAATTACATCACTGATTGTAAACAAGCACAAGTTCATTAGGGAAAATATACAATATAAAGGCAAGAGAGAACAGGAAGATCAAGAGTTCCCACAGTCCTATCACATACCCCCAATCCTCTTGACTATTTTGGTGTGTCGTCTTCCAATCATATAAATTGCTTGTAGTATGTATGTATAATTCTGCTAGTAAGTAAGGATTATAAGAAATATATAGTTTTATTTGGAGTTTTCCCTTAATATTATATTGACCCTTTATCTTATTTTTAAAAATTAAAAATCTCAACTTCTTAAATTGTATTCTATGGAAACAGAACAATTTTTAAATATTCTCTTGTAATTTGACTCAGTTTCTCCCTGCCCTGCCATTTTCTCTGTTATAGTAATGTTGGTGTCAATATTTTTTATTAATACTCTATTTTTCCTTACAATATATCTTCTAGGATGTTGTATTAGGGTACTGACTAAGCTTGTGTAAAAAATCTCCCCAAAGTACAGTGCCTTAAACGAGATAAAAGTTTACTTCTCTCTCCCCTGAGCGCAGAGATGGTGGTTCTAGAGTGGCAGGCAGATCTGTCAGCACAGGTTTCCTGCTCTGTGTCCTCACTGGCTGTTCCGTTTGTCATCACACCACATGGTAAGAGGGCATGGAGGACCCAGGTCTTCCTTTCCTAAGAATGTGTCCCGTAATTTTCATATGCCATTTCTGTTTCCATCCAATGAGCCAGAATTTAGTTTTATGGCCGCACCACCCAAGTGAGGCTGGGGAATGCAGTCTATGCGTGGTGGCCGTGTGCCCTATTGAAACTGGCCCTGCTGGTAGGTGATTCTGCTATTAAAAAGGGAGTTGGGACAGTGGACCTGAGACCCATTAGCAGACTCTCATGTGGCAGGATGGCTGGGCCAGTGTATAGGATGATTTTTCTAATTCTTGAAATCTACTTGGAAATTATACTGCATAAATTTTGTACATTTCCCTGGATCCTTATTGTTTTGTTTTACATTTTTTTTCTTTTGTTTTGTTTTACTTTTTTTTTTTCTTTTTTTTTTTCGGTACGCGGGCCTCTCACTGTTGTGGCCTCTCCCGTTGCGGAGCACAGGCTCCGGACGCGCAGGCTCAGCGGCCATGGCTCACGGGCCCAGCCGCTCCGCGGCACCTGGGACCCTCCCGGACCGGGGCGCGAACCCGGTTCCCCTGCATCGGCAGGCGGACTCCCAACCACTGCGCCACCAGGGAAGCCCTGTTTTACATTTTTATGAAGAAATAAGATTGAACCTATTTTCACATTTATTGGTCATCTGTATCTCTTCTTTTGTTTGTGTCATTTGTTCATTTTTCTGTTAAGCTACGTGTCTTTTCCTGAGTCCTATATAAGTTTTTCTCTGGTTCTCTTTTCCTACGCATTTATTACATGTTAAGAAATGAATCATTTCACTGTGAAATGTCTTGAAAAAAATTTCAGTGAGTTATTTGTCCTTTAAATTGGTAAATGCATTTTAACATTTGGAATTTTAAAACTATTATGCATTCCTTTTTTATATATTATTCCATAATTTTTAACATTAGAAAGCCCTCCATTCTTAAATACAAATTACTGATATCTTTAAATTGTTATAAGGTGTTTTTTAAGTACATCCTTTTTGAACGTATTTTATCTCTTTTGAAACTTAAGGATTAATTATACTTCAGATACAACATAATTTTGACTGAAGTATTTACTGAATAAGACCTCTATTTTTCCAGTGATATATCATCACACCTTTATCATGTTGTAAATTCTTAAACTGTTACTGGATTTCTGTTACATTTCTTGACTATTTTATCAAGACTATTTGTATGTAATCAAAACTATAATAATTTTTTTGTCTGAAAAGAAATGTCCCCATACCTTGTTCTTCATTAAAAAAGAATAAGAGAAAGAAAAGGCTACTATTAACTTTCTATTCTTTTCAATTAACTTTAAAATTTTCATCAAGTTCCAAAACTAAACAACAAAACAGTCTTCACAGAGATTTTGACTGAAATTGCAGCAAAACTGTTATCTTCAGAATTAAACAGATTATATTAATCTCTATCTTTTTATAGCCCACTATACAGTTTTATAATTTTTTTTAAAACTACACATTTTATATAGGTGTCTCTGCATTTATCCTCAATTTTTGTACATATATCTTTCTTTCCCTCCTTCCTTCTCTGTTTTTAATAAAACAAAAATATCTTTCTTTCTGACTTCTTCATGTCTTCCTTGCTAGTGTTTTCCCTGTTTTCCTTCTATCTCCTCTCTCCCCCCTCCATTTTTTATTACTATAGATAAATAGGTAGTTTTTACTTTATTTTATTTGGTTTTATGTCGTTCTGTTCTACCACCTTCAAGGGGTAATATGTATCGTTTCCTTCTTTGAAAGTCTGTAAAGTGACTAGGTTTTCATTTGCTTGGTTTGGTCTATTGCAGTGTTTTGAACCACTTTATTCTGCTTCTCCTATGGCCTTTATTCTAATAATGTGTCTACGTGTCTCTCCCTTAATGAATGAGTCATTGAACATTTATTTGAAAAGCCTCAATAATAACAGAAGTTCATAAAACATTAGTCTATTGTTTTAAATAAGTGCTAAGTGTGTATCAAGGTATGTGTTATGGATCATTGTGATAAAAAAGGATTCTAGGTTGAAAAAGTATTTGGGAAACATTATAAATATTCTCCTTTTCTTGAAGATATACAGAGCATATTAACATATTAATGTATTACAAACACTAAAAAGTCTTGTAGTAAAATTATTTTACCTCTTTATTTAGAATTCTAAAAGATTTTTTACTTTATATATATTTGTATGTGAATATATATTTACATATATGTATACACACACACACACACACACACTTGCATGTTGTTGGACTGCACCCCACAGGCCTGCAAGCCCTGTACTTGCCCAGCCTCAAGACCTAAGAAAGAGTCTGTAGTCAACAACAGAGACACTAATGGTTTAATGGATGGGGGAGCTTACACGTCTGAAGTCAGTTCCTGGAGCAACACCCTTTACATGTCTAAAGATCAGAATCATTACAGCTGGGGCCAGGAGCAAGTTATGTAGGCAGTTACTGATTAGGTGCTCTGACTAAGAGGAAGGGTCAATCATGTGAGCAGGTGTAGGTGAAGCAGGGACTGGTCGGGCAGGGGATGTACCAAAAGCCCGAGAACAGCCATCTTGGGTGGCCTGATCATACGTATGTGAAATATATATACTTGCATACAAATATCTGATGCGTCTGAGTAATCTTTGGAACCGCATGTCTCCAGACATGTGCTCTCCTCTTCCACCACCTTTGTTTTTGCTCTGCATGTCTGTGTGCCTAGATTTCTGACTGCTACCTACTGACACAAACCAGGAGATCTGCTTTGCAGTAGTCCACTTGACCATGGCTCCAACATTCCATGTCTGACTGTCCTCCTTTTATTTAGTACTGGCTGGGATCTACCCAAACAGATGGATGACTTAAGATCACTTGGAGATGCCATTTTTCTTCCACCTGGAGATGCCTGTTCAGTGAAAACGATCAGACATCTTAAGGAGCAAATCTGTAACAAATCAAGAAGAGTTTGTGGCTTTCAGTTGGAAAATGAAGTTGTATTGCCAGATAACTGCCTTGGGAGTCTATACTCCAGCTAGTCCTGTAATTTGCTAGAGTAATGGCTACCTGTTTTTAGCTTCCTCTTCCTCATCACTGATTATCATTTAGGATGCTTAAGTATACTCAAGTCTTCCTGAGAATCCTATGAAGTAGGCAGGGCAGATAATATTAATTCCTTAGACAGAAGTGAGGCTCAGACAGGTTAAGGGACTTTTTCAGGTGGGAGATATTGACTTGAAACCTGTTCTTCTGCTTCCATACCTTTTCACCGAATAATGCAGATGATAGGATTTAGCTAAAGAGAACTCTATCCCCAGTGGCAGGGATTCCATTCATTCTTTTGACAATTAAAGTAAATAATAAGATGGGAATAGGGTCCATTAATTTCTACATACCAAGATGTATTCTGGACCAGTGCTGTACAATAGAACTTTCCATGGTGATATAAGTATTATTTTCAATAAATAGCTGCTATTGACATGTGGATACTGGGAAACTGAACTTTAAAATTTATTTAATTCTAACTAATTTAAATTAAAATATCACAGGTAGATACTGGCTACTGTATTGAACAGCACAGTTCCAGATTCTTAAGATTATGAAGATATAGCTGATGAATTAACAAAAAAATCAGTCTTAGTACCCAGGAATATTTGGAACAATTTAGTTGAAGCAAATGACCTTGGATTATCACTTAAAAATAAACTTAAGCCCAAAGAATAAAATTGTGTATATATAAAACTTTCTGGGAATACAAACAGTTGTTCATGTGATGGTAGAACCCAGTATTAATATGACATGATGTCAACCCTAAAGGCTGGTAAGATCTACCACTTCTGGTTACTGCACTTGCGAAGTACCAGAGAATGATTAAATCTGACACATAAAATAACAAGAGAACAAAGTCAAATGCCAGCTGCAAATATCACATTTTATTGTACACTCTTTACTTTGTGGCAGAGCTATTTTTCAGCGATAGTTGAATCTAGGGCAAATGCCAATCATGTCACACATTCTCTGATGACACAGTGGAGAGTCCATGGGTGAGGAGGAGATATCTCTGCAGGAATTTGTCTCCTTTGAATGGTTTCCATCTTTAGACCTTGGACACTCTCTTCTTCCCAACTCTTTTCCTGGCTTCAGCTGTGACTGAGACATTGATTTTCACAGAAATCCAGTTGGCTGACACTTTCCAGTAAACCCCAAGAATGATGACTTGAGACCCAGACTCTAAATGAAATAATAGAACAAGAATTTGGAACAAAAGGCAAAGCAAGGGTGAAACAAGTTCAAAGGTTGATCATACAGCAATTAACATCTCCCTGAGAAGTGTTAAAGGCAGCTATTTCAACTTCATAACAAAATTAAAATGGAAAGAAAATCGTTCTGTATTTGTCTAACATGCATATAACTGAACACTGGTGAATTTCAACTCATTCCAAGCTATATCATTAGACAATTTCAGTGTCTTTGGAATGGTCCATAACAAGTGAGGGGAATTTCCCAAATATTTCAGAAGCCTGGCAAAGATAAATACGTCTATTATTTATAACATGAAATTCACCATGGAAATACCACAGTAACTATTAGCAGATGCGTATTTTTGGAAAGAATTGTTTATGTAACTTATACAGTTCCCAACTGTGGCCATTATGGTTTATCTTAATTGTACTAAGCCATTTAGCACCATGCCTCATGATGTATTTGTATGCCAAATTGAATATATATATATAAAACTGGTTGAACAGCTATATTCAAAGTGTGTAGATTGATGAATCATTTCTAACTTAGAAGGAAATCACTTCCATTTTTCTCAAACTTGGCAGAGAATAAACAATATAATGTTGGTAGGGATAGCTATTACAGATATGAGGCTATAATGCAAACTACATTGATCAAGTATAACAATACTCTCATACAGCGGGATAAAATTTAATAGGCTCTAAGTTTCTATAGATCAAAATCAAAAGCTCTTTTGATTGGAGGTATCTTGGCTTCAAAACAAAGATCTAGAAGTTCTTTTAAAACTAATATTGAATGATGAGGACAGATCTGTTAAAAACGCTAATGCCTGTGCTTGCCAAGGACATTAATACAACATGTGGAGATTTTTCCTTTGTGTTTGTACTCCTCTTCAGCCCATACAGAATTATGTTCAGCTCACATCCAGGAGGAGGGGGCTAAGATCATGAAGGCTCTGGAAGTGAAGGCCTTTCCCTGAACAAACTCCCAGTGTTGAAGAGTTAGAGAGGGTCCATACTGATGGCTGAAACAGTCATGGATGGGGGGAAACAAAATTAAGGGAGTTCACCAAAATTCAGTTTTCTAATCCACATTGTTTTGCTAAGTAGCAATTAGATTTAGCAGTATGAATTCGAGGTTGAATATGTGATTTTTCACTTGAGGTAAATTTTAGTTCTCTATTCAACCTCCTCTGATGTATCTAGGATAGATAATGTTAATGTTAGATGGCCCCAAGCTGAACTTGGAATGATGCATTATCTTATAATAAATAACAGGAATCAGTTTGCTCATATCTTACTAAGGATTTTTTGTCTACATTTATAAAAATTCAGATTTGTAGTCTCTCTGTATATTTATAGTTTTAGAATAATACTGACCTCAAAACCTTCTATTTTCTGAAAGATTTTCTTTAGCTATCATTTTATTTTCCCTTTAAACATTTGGTAGAAAAAGCAGTGAAGCCATGGGCCCTGAAATTTTCTTTATCACAAGGTTTTTGATTATTTTTAATCTTTTAAATATATATAAAGATATTCTACTTTTCTTTTTCTTCTTGAGTTGTTCTGGTAAACTGTTGTTAAGGAATTTGTCCATTGCATCTGTCTTCAAATTTGCTGCATAAAGTTTTTAAAATAATATTCTTTTATTGCTCCGTTAATGGATATAATATTCTCTGATTGCGCCATTAATTCTTATTATTCTATTAATATTCTCTTATTATTCTACTAATGAATGCATTATTCTATTCATCTCTTATCCCTAATATTGGCAGTTCTTTTCTTATTTTTGCTCTTAATGTTCTTGCTAAAGTTTTATTTCTATATTGGTATTCTATAAGAATTCATTTTTCATTTCATTAGTTTTCTCTGTTATTATCTATTTACTGCTTCAATATTTCAGCTGTTATATCTAAACTTCTATTTACTTCAGGTTCAATTTGCTGCTCTTTCTTAGCTTCTAACTGTGGAAGATCGTATCGTTGCTTTAAAATATGTTTTCGTTCTTGATATAAACTTGTAAAGCAGTAAATTAACCTTAAAACATATCTCAAGTTTTTGGTATGATATGTTTTATTTTTATTCAATTCCAAAATGTTCTAATTTTCCTTATTTATTTTTAATTCCTGGCTTATTCAGAGTGATTGTTATTTTTTACTGTAATTTTCAAATGTTTGAGGATCTTTCAAATGTATTCATATTATTGATAACTGACTAAATTCTGTTGTGGTCAGAGAATACGCTTGGATAATATTGATATTTTATATGTCTTGAAGGTGTTTTATTGTACAGCATATAGTCTACCTTGGTGAATGTTCCATGTACCCTTAGAAAGAATGACTATAACGTTCTGTGTTTCTTGGATAGTTCTACATTATAAATTAAGTCAGATTTGTTGATAATTTTCTCTAAACCTTGTAGACATTTCCTGATTTTTTTACCTGCTTGTTTTATCAATTATGAACAAGTGCCGACAGCCTCCAAATATAGTTGTGGATTTGTTTCTCTTTTCAAGTCTATGAGATTTTGCTTCATGTGTTTTGAAGCTTTTTAGTTACGTTCATATAATTTTAGGATATGTATTTCCTTTAAATAATATGGATCCAGTTCTAGACACAGATGTGGATCTAGATCTAATTCTAGATATGGATATAGATGTATTCTTTAGTTTTTAAAAGGATACATATTTGATACAGTAAGGGTACTTGCTAAAATGGCCACAGTGTAAATGTCAAAGGGTCAAGTCTGAGACATAAAAGAAATAATCATTCTGCATCTGGGTGATAAATACATTTTAATATTTTTGCGTATCCTTACAATATTCTTCACAGGGAAAAAGGAAATTGGAAATGCTTTTGAAAGAGAAAGATGATGTACACGTAAAACACACTGCACTTCATATTATGGGAAAACAACTACTTATAAATAACCATCCCCGATTATCACTTATTTTCACAGTTTGAGGGTGAGGTACAATTAGGATTAATGGCTGTCAACGACAGTTTTCCTGGAAAAAGTCATTCTCCAATGCTTTTATTCAGTGTACTGGTCTTCAAAGACAGGAAATTTACTGATACCATGCTGCAAAATAAATAAAACTAAACACACAATAGCATAAACACAGAGGATATTTACCACCTCCACTGGAATTATTTGAAAAACACTTGAGCATGTCCTTACATAATATGTTAAATTACAGACACCTGACACAACGTGTCATTCAAAGGCTTCACCTCTCTCAGTTATCAAGTATTTCTCTAAGCGCCGTTTATGTAGGATTACAAAATGCTGTCTAATGTTTCTGTGTGTATAAGCTGTATTGGACTTACTTGACTGTAATCTCTTTGGTGGCTGGATAATGCTCTATTCAATTTTTTCCTAACCACACTGCTTGCTAAAGGGCCTCGCACATAGGACATGCTTGAGTTGGGTTTCCTAGATTTTATTAATTTTGTGTGACAATTCGGACCATCATGATACAATCAGTTCTAACACTTTTCTCTAAGCAGTTGTGTTCATCATTCTTTTTCACACAACATTTCTTGGCTGATATGTCATGCATTCCATCCTGTGAACAGCTGGCATGATATCCAGAATAGATGTAGCGCATTCATTGATTCTCGACTCCTGGGAGTTACCAGCTGGCATAGATAAATGGGCAACTAAGAAGTATAGCAGATACAGTTGTCTCTGCCTCATCCCAAAGGAGACCCTCATAATTTTCCTTTTTGAATTTATCCAGATTCTAACATATTTTAAAAGAGTTCCTGGAAATACTCTCTATAACTAATAAAACCATTGAGGATTTGTCTTTTTGTATCTTACTGCTTAGCCCATTCAAAAACATCTGTGGTATATAGATGAATAATGAAAGATTAAGTAACACTTGCAGATTTAAGATCAACTTATATAACATAGCATCCTTCCAAAATCAGTGAGGTGTCAGACTTATGATCAAGGCAGATTCTGCTGAATCGAGCATCCTGAGAGCAGATCATAATGAAGTCCTGGACATCACACCGAATGATCACAGATGGTAAAGATGGCACTGAAAGCTTTGACTGTGATTAGATTAAATACTATTTTTTTTTTTTTTTTTTTTTTTTTTTTTTTTTTTTTTTTTGCGGTACGCGGGCCTCCCTCTGCTGTGGCCTCTCCCGTTGCGGAGCACAGGCTCCGGACGCGCAGGCCCAGCGGCCGTGGCTCACGGGCCCAGCCGCTCCGCGGCATGTGGGATCTTCCCGCACCGGGGCGCGAACCCGGGTCCCCTGCACCGTCAGGCGGACGCGCAACCATTGCGCCACCAGGGAAGCCCTAAATACTATTTTTGATAAGCTTTGCTAACCTTATTTTCAGGAAGAGTTAGGTATATATAGAATATGCTCTAGTAAACCAGACAGCTTTTGTTGCTTTAGAAATAAAAGAACATTTTGAATTAAAGATAATGAATCTAAATCTCTACTGCATATGTATTTTTAAATAGGCTTGTCTGTTTGAATACATAATATTATATTCTTTCTCAACAATCAGAGTGCCTTCGTAAAGAAAATTGTATACAGTCTGGCACTGCAGAAGCACATCTGCAAAAGAATTACTTTAAAAAAAGAGAAAATTAATGATTAGCTGTATGAAACACAATCATAGCATAATATTATTTTAGGTATCATCTAGTTTAATACCCTTAATTTACACATGAGATAATCAAGGCCTAAGCTCACAAAGATAATTTAATGACAGGGCTAAAAACTTGAGTCCTCTACATTTCAGATCAGATGTCTTTTCTTTCAAGTCATCTTGGAAAACCACTGTAGGCCGATATTCATGTAACCCTCCTATGATGACTGCACCGAAAACCAGGAATAAAAAATATGTGTGGTTCTGCAGTTTTATGTATTGACATTATTGCAGCCTTAAAGCTACTCAAGTTGAATTTGAAGATTTTTCTATCCTGATAATAGAGTACAACAAAATAAAAGTAACCAAGGGCAAATTATCAATAGTAAAGGACATACACCTGAAGGAAATGTATGCCAAAATGCGTTGCAACGATCTCTAAAGAAAATACAAATAGTTATATGTGAACATACACTAATATATGTCCAAAAGAAGCTTTAAGGTGAAAGGAAAAACAAAAGGAGCACACATACCAACCATCCTCCAAAACAACAAAATGAAACAGGTTGCAGTACAGAATCTATCTCATCGATGCACAAAATGTTGGATGGATAGACTGGCATGAAATTAGAAGGATATACACCAAATGTTTACCTGTAATTACTACTGTGAAGTGGGATTAATGAGGTGGGGAGGTACTTTTCTGTAATTATTTTTATTTCACATTTCTTTATTTTTAATATTATTAATGTCCACACATTACTTTTCTAATACTGTTTATTCCAAAATGGAGCTGCAATTTAAATATTTAATATAAGGAAGTCAATTTCATAAGGAAATATTTTTGTGTACATCTGTTTCAAGCATTACCTGAATGTCATAAAATGTGTCAGAATGATCAGAAAAAAAGTGATAGGCTCCTAATAAGAAGCAATATACCGGGCTTCCCTGGTGGCGCAGTGGTTGGGAGTCCGCCTGCCGATGCAGGGGACGCGGGTTCGTGCCCCGGTCCGGGAAGATCCCACATGCCGCGGAGCGGCTGGGCCCGTGAGCCGTGGCCGCTGAGCCTGCGCGTCCGGCCCGCGTACCGCAAAAAAAAAAAAAAAAAAAGCAACATACCAACAGTTATCCCAAAAGGAGTACAGGCTCAAAGCAATTATTTTGGAATGAGGGAAAATTTTTATCCTCCATTATTGCAAATATCTTTAAAATCTTTAATATTAATGATTATGTGTTACCACTTGTCTGTGTAAACTTCATTAAACAGTCTGTCCTAGACAACTGTAAATTCACCCCAATATATGTAACCAAATATCTGAGGAGGTATTGTCTTATTTACATGAATATTGTGAAAACATTAATTTGTAAGCACACTCCTCTGATCTCCCTGGTGACAAATGCTTTGTCTCCCTGGGTCTCAAGTGAGCACTAGATTGTGAGATCGGGATAACCTTATTTTCTTGGTTTGCATAACAAATTTTTTAATGTCTTCTTACCTAAGTCTTCTGAAACTCTAACATAAATACACTGTGGCTTTCAGTGACTTCTAGAGGCATTGACTTCCACAGGGCCACCAATTAATCACAAAGAGTAGTGAGAACTGTTATTAGTTGTAATATATTTTCCTTCAATTAGTTAAAAATGTTCCTAAGGACTGGTTATTAAGAGCACTGAGTACCAGGGAAGCCCCCCCCTAAATTCCATTTCTATCTTGGTCCTTATTAACTGTATGGACTTGGATTAGAAACTTAATATTCCTTTGCTTTAGTAACTGCTTTTGGAGAAACCATGATAAAAAAATCTGAAATAAAATGAATTTAGCTTTCAACTTCCATTTCCAACACAACCATCAGTGAATTCTATACATTCAAAGATTGTTTTTGAGAAATTGGCCTGAATGATTATTGAAGTGATTAAATGTGATTAAAATAGGATCTAATAAAGTCACTTACCTGAATCTAATATTTTCCCAAATATTTATTGTATAGTGAATCTTTAGATAGTAGAAGTCATCAATATGTTAATTTAAATTAGAAAAACAGTAATTCATTCCTAACACATACAAAAAAATGAAAAACAACCCTTTTTTTCTAAAATATCTAAAACTCTCCAAGGAGTGTATAATTGTTAATTTAAAAGTTTTCTTCTTTCTTTATAAAAAATAAAATATAAGGATTTAGAGTAATAATTATCCAATGAGTATTTGTGATCTTCATTTTTCCCTATTTTCCGAACAATGATAAGATGCCAAGTTTAAAGAGCTACTTGAGAGTATATTCTTTGCTGTATAATGCTTAAATTTGTTCATTTTTACTGTGCACTTCAAGAGAGCTGCCCTTACAATACTGTTTGTGTTTTATTATTCACTTCCTCAGAAGTTTGGAAGTCAGGGCAAAAATGGAGGTCCAGTTTATTCCACATTCTATTTACTGTTATAATACTTTATTTTCAGGGACTTCCCTGGTGGTCCAGTGATTAACACTTCGCCTCCCAGTGCTGGAGGTGCAGGTTTGGTCCCTGGTGGGGGAGCTAAGATCCCACATCCCTTGCGGCCAAACAAAACAAAACAAAACAAAAAACAAAACATAAAACAGAAGCAATATTGTAACAAATTCAATAAAGACTTTAAAAAATGGTCCACATCAAACAAATTTTTAAAAAGTACTTTATTTTCAAAACTGAGTAACAAAGAAAATGATTTCTTGATGTCAAAGGTTTTCTATAAATCCATCATCAAAGGAGTGCAATCTGCTCTAGTACCCCAAGCGGGTCTAACTGCACCAACAAGTGCACAATGTCTGGAAGTCATTGGTAAATCTTTGGTTCTATGGGCACCAGCAACGAGGTGGGGTTAAGGAGTGCAAAGATCACTCATCGACTTTAGGTTTCTGGCTTTGATAAACCAAGAAAGGTTTCAACAGAAACATCATCCCCATGATGCCCATCTGTACGCAACATTAGCTGACCTTTGAATGCCTTATATCCTGGTTCTTTTTTTAAAAGTGAAAGTACTATATAGCACTTATTTAGAAAAAGACCCAACTTCATTCAGATTAAAGTTTTGCCTTGCAGTAAAACCATTTGGTCAATAGACTACTGCAGCTCACCAGAGAAGACTGCTGCAAAATAATTACAAGTGATCTTCAAGTTATTCATTTTTACACAGTTTTAAGATTTCTCCACATACCCTAGCTTTGCTTAAAATACATTTTTTTAACCAAATCATCTTCTTTTTCTATCGGCATCTTCATCAGATCTTTGACAATGATCAGTGCTTTCCATTGTATCTTATGGTCTCAAAGATAGCCATGCTGATTGGAGCCATCATTCCACAGTGGAAGGTATTCCTCTATTTATTCAAAGGTTACATGCCCTCTGGAAGCTTTCCAGAATCCACAAAACTTACATAATTCACTTAAATTTTTTAATCCTCAAAAATCCTCTACATGAATTATGGTGAAATATGCATGGCAAGGTATGACTTCGGCATTCATCTCTTTCAATCACTCTATCACTTTCAAATTTTTTTGATGCATAGCCTTTGCTAAGCCTATGAACTTGCCTGCTTTCCTAAGAGACCATGCCACTATTTTAGAAGACATTTTCTTTTAATAATGTGGGGAAGACATTATAGGTAATGCACAACATGTCTAAAAATGAGGAAAAATAACTTTTTTTTTTTTTTTTTTTTTTTTGCGGTACGCGGGCCTCTCACTGCTGTGGCCTCTCCTGTTGCGGAGCACAGGCTCCGGACGCGCAGGCTCAGTGGCCACGGCTCACGGGCCCAGCCGCTCCGCGGCATGTGGGATCTTCCCGGACCGGGGCGCGAACCCGTGTCCCCTGCATTGGCAGGCGGACTCTCAACCACTGCGCCACCAGGGAAGCCCCCTAACTGTATTTTAATCAAAACAAATGCAGAGATATGACTTGATTCACTGTATATCTTCCCACCAAGCCTTGTACACATCTGAAAGTTCCCCTGATCTGTGTATGCATATTTGTCATATGGGTTTTCATTTCAAATGGTAAATTCTGGGGAAAAATGTACATTATTATAGTGTAATTCAGATTATGAGTTCAAATAATACAGGAATCTTGTATTATACATTCTGTTAAGATGTCACCATAGTCTTTACACTAACTATGAATTGGGTTCACTTATTTCACATAGATATTTTTAACAACACTTGAATGGAAATTACAAAAATAAACAGAATTCTATATACATCACAAAGATTACCTATAATTTAATAAACAGTTAATCTAGAGATGTAAACATCTGTATGTGCATATAAAATTTGAATTATATATCATACATAATCAGAATCGGAGATGAATGAAATTATCAAATTGAGACCACGTTTTTAAAATATTAATAAGAAGCATAATTTATAGAGAGATAAAACTATTATGATTCCACAGGACAGACTGGTATTCTCTCTTTTTTAAATATTTTATTTTATTTTTATTTATTTATGTTTGGTTGCATTGGGTCTTCGTTGCTGTGCACAGACTTCCTCTAGTTGCGGCGAGTGGAGGCTACTCTTCGTTGCGGTACGCGGGTTTCTCATTGCGGTGGCTTCTCTTGTTGCAGAGCACGGGCTCTAGGCACGCGGGCTTCAGTAGTTGTGGCACGCAGGCTTAGTTACTCTGCGGCATGTGGGATCTTCCCCCTGACCAGGGATCGAACCGGTTTCCCCTGCATTGGCAGGCGGATTCTCAACCATTACTCCACCAGGGAAGCCCCCAGACTGGTATTCTCTTAACTAAAAGCGACCAAGACAAATATAATCCAGGTTGCCCTTTTCCTTGCCATCTTCTTTGGCCAGCTCATTCTGTTATCCGCGTAACATTCACATACCTGTCGCACGCCTTCATGCCCTATTGACCCATGTCCTAGGTTCGAGGGTGATAAATAACTGAAATTCAAGGTGCGAACTAGAGAGTATTTTCCATCTTCAAAATTCAAGTTATTTGTTCCTATTTAAAAAGTTACATATATAACTGGATCACTTTGCTGTATACCTGAAATTAACCAAACGTTTTTAGTCAACTATGCTCCAATATAAATTGAACATTTTTTTGAAGTTATATAAAATAGTGATTAAAAACAAGGCTTTGAATCTCAACCCCGTGACTTACATTGCTGTGACTTTGGCTGAATGCGTCAACTCACTCTGTCCAGATTACCAACTGTAGAATGGGCTTTACATCTACTCTCAAGGTCAAATGAGATATATATTACACATAAAATGTTTTGCACAAATCCTGGCTCGTACAAAGTAACAAATATACAGGAGTTCTTGTAAGGGTTGCTATATTCTATCATAAGGAGTTTTGCCTGTGATTTCACTTGGGTTGCGTTTGATATTGATGCATACATTTCAAAGCTGTCTGATGCATCTGGCTGCTAATATCATAGAGTGACTGCTCCTTTCTGCTCCCTTGGGAAGCAATGCTCTATAGAAAGCTCTGAATAGTAAGGCAGAAACAACTTCAATATATCTTTCCAGTATGGTATAGTTGCTCCTTATATCACACCACAAAAAAACAATTTTTCTTTTTCAAATAAAATTATGGCCAATTTATGCATCTAAGATGAGGAATTTAGGTTAGTAGATTAATAGGCCAACTGAAATAGATTCCTGATATTAAGAGAAAAATATGAAAGTCCCATTATATAGAAAATAAGGTAAAACTCCGAAAAAGTAAGGTCAGCTTTGCAGCAGATTTTAAGGTGACTTTGATATAGGACTTCCACAGGACAGGTACAAAAATATGTACATTACAGATTGTGCTTCAAGTGATTATTAAATCAATGTGATTTTTTAATGGTGTGTTTTGACAATATTCAGTCATAATTCAATATAATATTGCCAAATATATTGCGTGTGGTTGTAAACTATGCTGGTCATACTGAGAACATGAAATAAAAGTGGCATAGCAACTTGCCCAGAACTCAGTCTCAGGAGAAATTTAAAGCTGAGCTGGCACAAGGGAGCATCTGGGTGTGCTAGTGGGAGGCCAACAGAGACAAAAGTTTTGCTTGCAAATCTTTTTCCTTATTTTACTCAAAAATATGATAGTTCAGAAACCTCAGACCGCTTATCTCAATTGGGCTTCTAAAGAATGCATGATTGTACGATGTTTACATCAAAAGATACTGAGGCTGGAAATTCCAAACTCTTTCTGGAGTGAGTGATGATTTGACACTGTCATCTGAGCAGACGTCCTGTGCCTGGAGAGAGAAGCCCCAGGCAGTGGGGAGGGTGTAGGAGCCTCTCCCTATACCCATGAAGGGATTGGTCTGAGTGCTTCCATTCTCCCCTGTGCCACCAGACTTCTGTTCTCACGGGATTCAAATAAGTGTATGTACCCAAGAAAACTGAAAACATACGTTCACTCAAGAACCTGTACACATAATCATAGCAATGCTATTCACTATTCATAAAAGTGGAAATACCCATATGTCTATCAACTGATGAATACATAAACAAAATATGGTAATCCATACAATGAAATATTACTTATCCATAAAAGGGAATGAAATACTGATACATGCTACAAAATGGGTAAACCTTGAGAACACTAAGTGAAAAGCCAGACACAAATTGAATGATTCCATTTGAATTAAATGTCCAGAACAGGCAGATTTACAGAGACAGGAGGGAAATTAGTGGCTGCCAGGGACTGGAAAAATGAGGGAATGGGAAGTGGCTGCTTAATGGATATACTTTCTTTTTAGGGTGATAAAAATATTTTGAAATTAGGTGGTGGTGATGGTCACTTAACATTGGGAATATACTAAAAAACAATTAATTGTACACTTTTAAATGGTTAAATTGGTGAATTCTATGTTATGAGAATTTTATCTCAATTAAAAAAATTGTATACATGGTATCAACTATGTATAAAATAGACAACTGATGAGAACATACGGTACAGCACAGGGAACTCTACCTAATGCACTGTGGTAACCTAAAGGGGAGGGGATATCTGTATGTGTATGGCTGAATCATTTTGTTGTTCAGTTAAGTCTAACACAACATTGTAAAGCAACCATACTCCAATAAAAAGTAATAAAAAAATATAAATAAATTTATGCTCTCAAAAAACAAACAGACAAATAAATAAAGTGACTTCGGATGCTAAGCAATTTCCAGCAATCTGTGTGCAAACACTGCTCCCTACAATTCTAAAGAAAGTCAAGCTACCATCCTTTTCCTTAAGGGGTTATATTCTGTTATGCATGTGAAAAAAGTTTCCATCCGGAAAAAAGTCTTTCAATTGATTTCTTATTGGCAATTTCAGCTATTTACGATTTCATTAACATATCACGTTAAGTTCATCTGTAATTTAATTACACATAGATGATTAGGAGAAATATTCATTCTGTGTCCTTGTGCTGTTTGTATTAAAATTTCTGAACAATTTAGGGGGTAATTCTTTCTAAAGCAATTTCCTTGTTTAAATTAGGCCATAAAATTGGATTACTTAATAGCAATGCAATAAAGCTGGACTGCTTTATAACCTTCCAGGTACTTTCACATCTAATACCGCATCTGATTCCCATGTTAACTGTGTAAGATAAGTATGCCAGGTATTGTTACCCCAGATCCGCAAAAGCAGACACTGAAAGAGAGAAATGAAGCCATTTCATTTTCAACTCGGTGGAATTACCAGTGACTAGAACTTACGTTTTGAGGTTCTTGCTGAAGAAAGGCTCTGTCTATACCAGCACTTATGCTTGCTTTAGCTACACCACGCTTGGTAACAAACATTCTACTGGTGTTGCTCAAACCTGATTGCGTATTAAAGTCACCAGGGAGTTTTGGTGTGTTTTTTGTTTTGGTTTGGTTTTTTTTTGCGGTACGCGGGCCTCTCACTGCTGTGGCCTCTCCCGCTGCGGAGCACAGGATCCGGACGCGCAGGCTCAGCGGCCACGGCTCGCGGGCCCAGCCGCTCAGCGGCACGTGGGATCCTCCCGGACCGGGGCACGAACCCACGTCCCCTGCATCGGCAGGCGGACTCTCAACCACTGCGCCACCAGGGAAGCCCGCACCCGGGAGTTTTTAAGTCATGCTTGGGTTATACACATCCACACACATAAATGCATACACACATGCATACATGGATAACATGAAGAGATTTTTAAATATTGGAAAATCATCATAAATAAATATTTACATAAATTACTATAAAAAATTAAAACACTCCAGTATACAAATGGATCAGTCTGAACTCTGCTTGAATTTGTCCAAAGTTTTTATATACATGCTTACTTTATGCTTGACAGTATTTGTTGTAAAAATTTAAAATATGTGTAACCAGTGGAATTTAGAAATTTCACAATGAAATATGCCCCCCTTGTTGAGGTAACCAACACTATTTATATGATACATTTACGAGCTAACAGCCATGTGTAGATGTTTCTACTCATTTATGCTCTTACAATTACATACACAATAAGAATTCTCAAATATGAAATTGAAGTCTTCTGTATTTGTGTCCTTTTTCCCTGCATGGTCTTCTAATTTCTGAAAGATCTGTGTTGTAAATTTACCCCATAAATAAAGGATTCATTTTCTCCTTGAATTCTATCAGTTTTTGTCTTACATAAATCAAAGCTGTATTTTAGGAGCCTAAAATTCATGACTGTTGAATCTTGAAGAATTATACCTTTCAGCAAAGTAAATTTCCCTCATTTTACACAATGTTCACCTTGAATGTTAGTTTATTGTTTATTACCATTGTCAATGTGCTAGCATGTAGCCCGTATCTTTTACATTCCTTTATTTATTTATTTATTTATTTATTTTATTATTCCTATATTTATTTACAGATTCTTATGTCATTGAGATTTCAGTGTGCTTCACTGAAGAAGATTCTTCTGAGACTCTGTCTTTAATAAATGACTTTAATACTTCCATATTTATTGTTGTGACATATATATTTCTAGTTTTTCCTTCCATATGTGTTCCTATGATCTATTGACCATGCTTTTTCATCATTTACCTTGTTTTCTTTTATCTTATATTTGTTGAAGGTGTCAATATTTCTATCGTCCATTTTTTTAAGTAAATATTTGTCATTGTATAATCTACCTAAATTTTTTGGTGGTTACTCTGAAAATTTTAGCTTTTATTTAAAATTTTAAATTTCTAACAATATCTGATGCTAATCAAGAGATACAGCTTAACATGTTTACACCTTTCTAGTTTCCCTCCTCACTTCTGAGATGATATGATCTGTAATTTTGATCAATAATATAATTTATTAATTTTTATTCAATTTTTATTTTATTATTTTCTTTCCCATTATTGATGCCATTATTGATGCCTGTTCTTTCTGACTCATTTATTTTTTCTTGCAAAAATATATCCTCCAGAGATTTTTTGAAAAAGAATCTACATAAAGCAAAATTATCTTTACATTTCTAAAAATGTTATATGACTCTCATGCTTGAATGATAGTTTGACATGGATAGGAGTCTAGATAAGGCTTATTTTCTCTTATATTTTAAAGATATTTCTCTTTCTATGTTTATATCTATTTTTACTGACAAGATGCCTGATGCCAGTCTGGCTGACGTTTATTCATAGGTAATCTCTACTTTTATCTTTGGAGACCTTAAGGTTTTGTGTTTTTTTTGTTTTTTAGTTTTTATTATTTAATGCAAAAAATTTTTTACTGTGGTGTGTCTAGGCATATTTGTGTATGTGTGTGTGTGTGTGTGTGTGTGTGTGTTCACTTAGGTAGTTCCTTGACTTATTTTTTATACTCCCTATTCAATAGGCTCTTTTAATCTTATCCTTATGTTATCTTAATTTCTAATAAGTTTTCTTAACTTTTTCTTTCAGTTTTTCTTCTTCATTGTGACAACTATCAGTTTATTAATTCTCAGCTCCAAATGCATCCCTATTACCTGCCTTGGGAAAATATAGCTGGGTTCTTTAAATATTTTTCCTTTGCTAGTTTGCAGATGGTATCCTTGGTCAGTCGAGAGCAGGGACATTGAAGGAGGAAGCGTTTTTCTCCTCCTGGTTCTGGGCTGCCCCTCTGTCAACTCCTGCAGTATGTGTGGAGTTTCCTTCTATACTGGGAAGCCAGCAGCACCTGGCCTCTTCCCACTGCAGCTGCTGCCAGTATCCTCTCAGGCAGCCTGGTAGCAGCGTGCCATCTTCAGTGGACCCCCTGTGACCACTCTCAGCACATGGCCCTCAAGCCCCTGTGCAGTGGAGTGCTGGATTGGACACTTCCTCATGACTCATTTTCCTGGCAGCCCCTCTCCAGTGTTGTGCCACTGTCTGCATGCCTTCCTTTGGACACCTCACCAGGGACTTCCTCGACAGTTTTCAGTAAGTTTCAGGGCGTGAACCCTCCTACGGGTGGATCCACAGGATTCCAGAAAGCAAGTCCACAGTCCCAACAGAGCAGGACCTAGAGAACTTCTCCAGTATCTATTCTCTATGGCCGCACCCTCCCAGTAAGCTCTGGGTCTCAGCCCTGGTGGAAGCATCTCGTTTCTAGTGCTCTATCAGCCTTAGGCATGGTTACTCCATATGCCTCCTAGTCTTATATTCCTTATTGGGCAAAATCCCCTGTTATTTTAGTTTCCTGTTAATAATTATTTATATTAAGATTTCCATGTTCATATTACTCTATGGTTTTTCTCTCCTTATTGGATCCTAACTAATGCAGAACAAGCATCAGGGAGTGTCCCGTGAGACTGATCATAAAGATGGAATTTCAGAATTGGTTTGGCCATGCTCTGAGGATGAATGCAGAGCTGAACTCTTTGGGAAACGGGAAGCTAGTCGTCCATGGTGCATGCTGGCATCATAATTAATCAAGTTACCACCTAAGGTTAATTGTGATGAAGTGACAGCCGCAGAAAATGCCCTGGGACTCCAAGTGGCTGTTATACTTGACTGTTACGGCAGTAGTGGTGACTATATAAAGAGTGTGGGATGGATTCTTTTGAGTGCACTTGGGCGATCACACATAGAGTATGACAAATTCAGACTTCTAAGCGTCAGCTTGCGTCAAGGTCTGAGAGCCAGAGTTCCCATCACGACCCTGAAAGAATCTCTTATTTATTTTATCCAAATGGTCGATGCTGCTAAAATCAAACACAACATTTAATAGCGTGGGTGGCTGCAGTGCAATAGCAGTTGAATGCAGTCTTGCCGATGTTCTCCTGTGAAAGACCTTTGAGGAAGAATGGGATCCTGCAACTTAGACTAGGAGTACATGTCTGAACCTGATTAAATGGGCAACACTGCATCTTCAAATCACTCTGTCTCTTTTGTCGGTGGAAGAAGTTGGCCCTTTGTTTCTGAAAGCCCTGTGATCACCTCCCCTGGGCAGGTGACTTAAGAGGATGCTACCCAGTAGCACTGCCTCCTAGCAGGTGTTGGGATGGTACAGGTGTTAGGGTAAGTGGGGAGGAAGATAACACTAGGTAAGGCTGAATTCATTGGTGTGGGCACACTTGCAGAATGTTCTGGACACGTCACATTACTCCATTCAGCTGGAGATGCTTCACTGGCACTTGTACTCAACAATGACCTCCATTTGATGAGGCTGGGATGGCCAGAGGTTCCTGGTGTCATATAGAAGAGGGAACCCAAAGGGAGACAGAAATGTTGTGCTGGATTTACGAAATTAGAGCTCAAGCTTGTACTGCTTTAAGAGATAAGCCTTAAATATAAGGGCGCAAAATGGTTGAAAGTTTAAAACTGGAAAATAAAAGATATACTATGCAAACACTAAACAACGTTTAGTTACCCTGCTGTCAGTCACAGTAAGCTTTAAAGCAAGAAGCATCACCAGCAATAAAAAGGATCTTGCAAAATGATGCAATGGTCATTTGACGAGGAAAATATAACCAATATAAAATAAGATTAATTTATGTAATTGTAATGCAGCCTGAAAATAGATAAAGCTAGGAAATTATTGAGTTAAAAGAAGTACACAATTCATAGCAGAAAAAACTTGTGCTCATTAGACATTGATTCGATTGCTTGTATACAGAACATTCCACAGATATTTAATATTATTAACACAAATGATCATTTGTAGAGTCTATATCAAACCAGAAACATTTAAAATTACTGGCATGTGTAACAGTGTTCATTCAGATGTAGAAAACAGAAAGCTATGGCCAGTGACTTAACAAAAGATTTTGTTCACCTCACTTCTTTTTGGTGTCACCACAGTCTAAGGAGTCTGGGTTCACGTTTTTGTTACTTTCTTTGCACTCCCCTGACCCCAAGTCATTGTCACAAAATGGCTGCCTCAGCTCTAAACACTGCTTCTGTGGTCGGTTCAAGAAAAAGAAAAAAGATTCATTAAGATCTGTTTTCTTTGAAAAAAAAGTTAAAGCATTTCTTGAATCCACAGAATATGTTTCCCTTTATAAAGGCTGGTAAGCAAGTATGACTTTTCAGCCTCTATAATGGGACGCAGCAGGGGAGGTGGAGTTAGGAGTAGCTATTCCATTAGAAAATTGATAGCACCAGGTACAGTATATGTGTTTATTTATATGATATTATATTTTCTACCAACGAATTGCACCTAACATACCTACTTATGGAATTTCAAATTGCTGGTAGGTAGGGGCCATGCCATAGAGTTCATTTGTTTTTCTCCAGAACATGTAAAGAAAAAAAAAATCTTCCTACATATTTGATTAACTAATCCTCATTGAGACATTTTCTCACATGACCGAGAACCTAATTAAAGACCTATCAGCCATGCTCTGATCCCAAATGAGTCTACAAAGCCCTAAGAACAACACTGCTTTATGCAGTGAAGTATTCCAGGGGGTGCTGGTACCCAGTCTTGCAGTGCTCAAGCATGGCTATTATCAAAGAACATTTAAACACAGATTTCACAATTAGATGACATCTGAGTTTCATCCCAACACTTAGTTTTTATGAAAAAAAAAGTTTGAATTTTCCCTGGAAAAAGAAAAATGTAATCTGTAGTCTGACACTTTGGCATTCTCATTTTTCAATTATGGAGCCCTGACTTCAAGAAATATAATGTCTTATGTCAAATAAAAAATGGATTCTGACCTTCTATTTTCTGCAGTAGGAAATGGACTGACTGAAGAGAAAATTAAATGTGACATACTTAGGAAGGAAACATGAAAGTTTTACTGAAGTAGGAACATGGTCTGTCTCCAACTTACTACATGACATTGAATTGAGAATTCTTTGGATTCCACCCTCTGTGTGGTGCAGATTTTAATACTGATTGTGTTTCTTCATTAAATATATCAGAAATTTAGCATACTATCAATTTAAGTTATGCATCATAATTACTAGGGATGAATTGTTAGTGTGAGCTAGGCAAGTTCCCACAGTATTAAAATATTCCACAGCTGCCAGTCTTTGCCATCAATAACAGCACAGTCCTTTTTTATTCTGGTTGGTCATCTTCACCCTAGGCTATACGTAGGATACATAGGCAAAGTAGCTCATAATGTCGTCAATCTATTTACTTCAGTTTTATTCATTTATTTATCATGATGCTTGGGACTTTGGAGACGGCTCACAGTGATTCTGAAGATGAGGGTCATGCAGAAGATACCTCTACATTTCACATGAGCAGACTTGGCCTCATGTCATAACATTTTCAGGAGATGGCCCAAGAAAGTTACATTCACGCAAACTGTCTTCCACTTGTGTCCTATTTTGAAATACATATTATTCTACTAGGGTTACTAGTCTGAATGTAATACAATGGAGTTATTTTTTCAATTAATGACCATCTCACTCTTTGATTGCTATATAATTGCTCTTAATAAAGTTATCTGAGTTACTTTCTCCAAAGGTGTTAAGATGTAATTTTTTGTGTGTTACAAGTTCTACTCATCTTGTGTGAAACTCATAGGCATTCAGGGATATCAAGTAATTCAAGATGGAGTCACAGTGGCCAATGTGAACTTCCATATTAGTTGTTTTGAAAGGTTGGATATAGGATGGCCGATCTCAGCATGATAAATCAAGAATGTTACTTTAGATAAGAAATGTGTTTGGGTAACATCCTTGGAAAGACTTTGCTGGAATTGAAAGAGCAACTGATAGAGGCAAGAACCCCTGGGACATAACCCTTATACCTTACTGACAACCTCCTTTGAAATGAGACCACTGAGCCAGGAGACTTGGAGGCTCTTTGCTGGAGGATCCAACTCCAGGCTGGCAAGAGCTGTTCCAGACAGATGCTGCCAGAGGCCCTGTAGGAGTAGAGGATGACTTCCTGCTCGTGCTTGACCTGAGACCTGTTGCTGGACCAGAGATACAGCTTCTGCCAAGAAGTCTCCTTCCTGGACTGCTTGGAGTGGTTTGTTACTACCTATTCTGGTTCTCCAAGTTTGACTAACTTGTGGGCTAATTGTGTGCATTAAACTGAGTAATTCCTGAATCGGATTTTGGCTACATCTCGTACACCTCCAATCCTGGGATTCCTACCTGGCCCCACTGTTGGCCCTGCGACAGAACAAAATCAATGCAGAGCAAAAAACTTGTATCACCAACCTGAAAAGTTCTCAACATATTAGACACCATAAAACAGAGTTATATTTGTAAATGCCTAATGCTTATGTACAATAAATTGCTACAGAGAGTAATACTTTTGTATTGGTTTCCGAACTAAAATAGTAGTTTCCGATGAAAAATATAATTTTTGACTTAGGAATTTCTAGCATTTTCAGACTGTCCTTTCACATTATAGGTAGAACATCACTCTACTTGTTGATTCACTAATGGTTCCTGGTTCCAAAATTCTGCATGTAAACGTCATGCCTGTATTCAAATTTGTGAAGCTAATAAGAAGCTGTGTAGTTCAGGTATTCATCATCTGAAATATTCCAGAGTTAAACCAGAGTCTAAAAGACTAGTGAAAAAATAAAATTTCCTAAGAAGAGGTTTCTAATAAATTCTAAACACAGTGGAATTCCAAGACATGTGGTATAGGGCTTGTAAAAAAGTTAAAGAAATATTAGTAGAGAGTGATTTCAAAGCTGTTTATTTGAGCAGAATAGTCTACATTTATTAGGTATTTATTATTTTTATAGAGGTATAATTGACATATACGTTTCAGGTGTACAATGTAATGATTAAAGATCTGTATATATTATGAAATGATCACCACAATGAGTTTAGTTAACACTTGTCACTACCCATAGTTACAGATTTTTTTTTCTTGTGATAAGGGCTTTTAATATCTACTCTTTAGGCATCTTTCAAATATACAATACAGTATTATTAACTATGGCCACCATTCTGTATATTACATTCCCATGACTTTATTATTTTATAACTTGAAGTTACTATCTTTTAACCCTCTTCGCCTACTTCTCCTACTCTCCATGCCCCTCCTCCTGCAACTACCAATCTGTTATCTGTATCTGTAAGTTTGGTTTTTGTTGTTGTTGTTTTTAATCCCACATATAAGTGAGATCATATAATATTTGTGTTTCTCTCTGACTTATTTCACTTAGTATAATGCCCTCAGGAATCAACCATGTTGTCTCAAATGGTAAAATATCACTCTTTTTTATGGCTGAATAATATTCCATTGATTCCATCTTGTTTATCCATGCATCCATCAATAAACACTTAGGTTGTTTTCCATGTCTTGGCTACTGCGAATAATGCTGCAGTGAACATGGGGGAGCATATATCTTTTTAGTTAGTGTTTCCATTTTCTTCGGATAAATACCCAGAAGTGGAAATGCTGGATCATATTGTAGTTATATTTTTAATTTTTTGAGGAACCTTCAGACTGTTTTCCATAGTGCCTGCACCAATTTACCTTTCCACGAACAATGCACAAGGGCTCTCTTTTCTCCACATCCTCACCAACACTTGTTATGTCTTGATTTTTTGGTAGTCGCCATTCTAGCAGATGTGAGGAAATAGCTCGCTGTGGTTTGATTTGCATTTTCCTGACAATAAATAATGTTGAGCATCTAGTTTATTTACCTTTTGGTCATCTGTATTTCTTCTTTGGAAAAATGTCTATTCAGATCCTTTGCCCATGTTTTAATCGGATTGTTTAGGTTTTTTTGCTATTGCATTGTCTGAGTTCTTTCTATATTTTTGATATTAACCCCTTATTAAATATATGATTTGAAAATATTTTTTCCCATTCAGTAGGTTGCCTTTTCACTTTGTTGGTGATTTCCTTTGCTGTAAAGAAGGTTTTTATTTTGATGTTTTTTAAATTACTTTTTTAAAAGACACTTCTATTCCTCTCAAATATTTGCCTCAAATTTGCTATGAGGTTTAAGCCATGAAAAAAATCCCTTAACTTTAATGTTTCAATATTTATACTTGAAGATGAACAATATTAAATAATGGTCAATGCTTCTGAAACTAATTCGTACTGAAAACTAAAATGACAGAAATGTTACAAATGAAAACACATTCCATATTTATGCAGTGTGCTCTTCAATTTTTCTAGGATTTTGGTATTACAGAGGCATACATAGCTTAAAATAAATAAGATCAGAGTGCACAAGCAACTTAGCTTAGTTTAGTTATTCTATTCTAAACTAATAGAATACTATAATATTTTATTATAAATATTTCATTCAACGGTGCATAATCTTGATATTTACTCCTCTAATGGCTGCATAGTAAGTCATTAATTTGAGTCACTGAATTTTTCTTATTCATTTCTCTTTTGTGAAGATTTTGTTGTTGTTTTTATAAGTAAGAAGATGCCACACAACAAACAACTGTTGACTCTAATTTGCCAAATTCGGTAATCTGTTAAGTGTGTGACACTTATACAGGTAACATCAGTGAGATATTAAGCTGTAAATGTAGATGAGTGCCTAAAATGTGAAAATATTTACAATGTGTCATGTATTTAAGAGTCTGCTATAGTCTGTGCCGCACAATCTTCACTTCTGAGGAAAAACTGCACATACACACATGTTCACATGCAAAAACATCTGGAAGTATGTTAACTAAGCATTAGAGTGGTTATTCCTACAGAGTAGCAAGTTTACCTTTTTTTATTGTATTTTTCTAATATGCCAAGTTTTCTAGATTTTTTATTATATACACTTTTTTAAAGTAAGCTGAACTGTACAACAGAAAAGTTGGCAACTAATGCTGAGGTAAATAATGTTGATGTAAATACAGTGCCCCAAAACTTTTGGAAAACAATATGCTGATGTATAGCAAGAGACATAAAATACTTAACATTTGATCCAGTGATTGTACTGCTGCACATTCATCGTAAGGAAACAATTCAATATGAGCAAAATGGTGTATGAATAAAGGTATTTGTTGATAGAAACTAAATAAGACTTATATTGTCAAAATTAAAGTATTGGCATGAGAAGTTATGACATGTCAGTAAAAAGGAACATTGTGTAGTTAATCACTAGTGCAGTTTGTGGAAATATCACCTACCAAATTTATTTCTGAAAAACAATTTATAAATTTGAGTTAGAAATTTTAATATGTGCATAATCGTTGACCCACCAGACTGATTTGCGGAAATGTACTCATAGCAAAAATAGGCCATTTGCACTAAGATGTTGGTACAAAGGTATTTACAATAAGAAAATTTGTAAACAACTCAAGTGGTGTTTCCATAATATTTTGTAGACTAGACATGGCCTAATTAAAAAAAAGAATCCTTCTTGATCAGTATTTATATTATCTGTTATTTTTTCTCAAATAATAAAAGGGATCATAATATACAACATACATTTCATGAATTTTGGGGGGTAAAATATTTAATTTAGACAGTATTTTCCATATTAGTAGATTGTCATCATTTTGGTAATACATTTTTTTGGCTTTTTAAAATAAATAAATAATTTTTTTTGGTCTTTTTAAATTTTAGGTAACTTCTTTAATCATGCAGGTACTAATATGTTCCCAGCTATACAAGCTCTAACTCTTTTCCCTTGTCATTCACTTATCTTTCATTTATGTTGGCTTCCGTGATATCTAAGTTTCTAATTTGTATGTAAGCAAACCAATTAAACTTTTCTGCTTCTGAGATTTGGGCCGTCTAAAGCCAAACACCCCTATACCGATGTCACAAAAATAGTGTCATTTTTTTTCTAATACATGTATAAATTTAAAGAACATTTATATCTTTTAAACAATAAGAATTAAATTTTGTACGTGATAAAAGAAAGCATCTAATTTTTTAAAGTTGTGGAGAACTGTCTTTTCTCTACTGATTTGAAATGCCACCTTTATCATAGATTAAATACATATGTATATGGATCTATTTCCACACTTATTTTTTCTGTTATTGACCAATATTTTGAGTCAATACCACCGTTATTTTAATAAATTATAGCATATTTTGAGATATACATGTACAAAAATATTTGTAACACGTGTTATTTTTGCTTAAACTTCCTATTCTTTCTTGAATAATTTTTGATAATTTATATTTTTCAACATTTTCAATTCTTTTGTTATACAATATGTGATATTTTCTTACGATTTTCAGTCACCTTTGTGTCTTTTTTTTCTCATTCCTCATGCAATGGGTGTAGCTATATTATCACACTTAAGTTTTTTCTATTGATTATTTTCGGAGGTCCAGTTTATAGATTCATTAATCAGGCTAACTACTGTGTTTTGCATTTAATTAACTTCTTTGATTTTTATTAATTCCTTCACTGTATAATTAAATTTATTATGTTTTTATCTTCATGATTTGAATATATAGTTTGATTATTTTCAATCTTTTTATTTTATAATAAATGCATGTCAAACTGTAAATTTTTCTTTTTAATTTGTAATCAATTATATTATGATATTGTGTTATTTATGACTTTTTGACTTACTGAGACTCCTTGCAGCCTAATACACGATAAATTTTTTATAATTTCCAGGTTTCTTGTAAAATATTTTTATTCTCTGTTTATTGCATACCCTGTATTGTGTGTGTGTGTGTGTGTGTGTGTGTGTGTGTGTGTGTGTGTGTGTGGCAGGGTATGTGTATAACCTCAAGGATACTTATTGTACTATACCAGTACCTCACATTCTTGCTTATTTTTGCCCAATTTATTATTAAATTAGAGGCAATAATTTGTTATTGCCTCTAAGGATAAATAACTGAATATTAATATGCAGCTGTATACTCTCTTCCCTTTCTTCTTTCTCTGCTCTCTTTTCTGCATCTAGAAATACTTCAAGCTTCACTCTGTTACATTTTTTTCCCAAGCTCTAACCTCTCTCCAGCCAACCACCTAACTCAGTTTACACAGCTATGTGGGGAAATGGCTCTGCTGCCTGCTGCCCTTTGCAAGTTCAAGGCCCAAGATCACTGTCCTTGTTGAACTAAATGTGGTTTTTAAAGTAAGTAAACCCAGGTAATTCCCCAAATACTTCCCTCCTCCGTTGGAGCTTTTATTGATTCATCCTTCACTTAGGTCCCCTGGCCTTTACTGTAGCATTTTCCCAAGAATTTTTGGAGCTGTAGCTTCTCAACTTCCATTTGTCCTCCAGCCTGGTTATTTAGCTTTCCATCTTTGCGACATTACTCAGAATTTCTAGTTTGCTAATTATACTCTTTCTTTCTTCCAGGTTTGCAACATATTTTCAATTATTTCAGAAGATTTAGGATAGAAAGTTGTCAAAGTATGTTGAAACATGATATCTTGATAAAATTTACCCTTCAGTCAGATGCCTAAATATTTAAAATTTTAATTATCTGAATCTATTTTCTATATTAGAAACAAGTAAGGTTTAATTTTCTGTATTTTTGATAACTGTCTAGTATAATTTAAATTATTAAAATAACATGCATAAATGCAAGAAAATTGAAATAGAAGACATCGTGATCCTTTTTATGTTGAAAAGGCAATCTTGTTTTCAGGTGTTGAAACTCCAGATGTGATGGCAAAGAAACTCCAACGTATCCACTCCTTTTCTTCAGTTAGCAAAAATATTTTAGGTACCATTTTTGTTGTTATTTCTGACTTCAGGAGTTTGATTTTAACTGGATTTTGGATGGTGAAAGTACAACTCTTATGAGATCATACCACTGAATTAAAATCACAGAGTAATATTAGTTACTCTTAGAACAGAAGATTGTTGAAAATAATTAAAAGTCTTACCTCTAAAGAAAACTGGGGTCCTCCAATAACCTTACAGTTGTTCTGGGCTCTAGAATATACTATGGAAAAAATAGCAAATATTAAGGACACCCAAAAATTCTCCATATCTAAAACATTATCAAATTCCTCCCTGCCTACTGCACTGTCACCATTTTCGTCAAAGCCAGCATCTACTCCAGACTGCTAACTGCAAGATTCTCCTTCCTGGTTTGACCAGGCCACCTCTGCCCCTTTCCAATATATTTTCTACTGATACATTACAGCCAAGATGATCTTTTCAAAACACAAATCTGATTCTGTCATTCAAGGGCATGGAACCCTTCAATGGCTCCTTGAAACCCTCAGGAAAAAGATCACAGTTCTCAAATAGGTGTAAGGCCCTGCCCATCAGCTTTGGGAATGCAACGTCACTTAGCTGCAGCTCTGTGCTTGCCTCTCGAGGTAGCTTGTCCAAGGTACACGGGTTCTGTTTATTGCCCTGAGCATAGCCTTCTATTTCTGCCAATATGACAAGTTTTACTTGGATAAATCTACCCCTTTAAAACCAGATGGATAAATATTTTGAAACAGTTTTCCAATAGCACAAAGTCTGGCAAAATAATGAGTCAAGACAACGGTTTAAGTGAAGGTCGGAGGCCACAGAGGTAGGTGGCACGCTGCAGTTACCTCTACCAGGAGTGCCCCTGCTGCCCTGGGTACATCTGAAGGTAACTTTAACTGTTTTAGAGGGTCATAGCTCATGCTTAGATCCTCAGGATGGGGAGTCTACCGGGCCAGTTCCACTGTTTTGCTTTCTGATGGCGTCCTTTATTTCTGTTTTGCAACACCAGTCACATGCATAATTAAATAATTCGTTGCACAATTACTGAGATATCTCCCTTATCCCATAAGATCAGCTTCCTTGCTTGTTTTATTACCCTACTCCCTTCCCCAGAATTTTTTCTTGCAAATGTAGAATTCCGGTAAGTGGTTGTTGAACAAATGCAAATTGGTGTGGGAATTAATTACTTCACCTCTAAATTCAGTCGGTGGTAATTATCCTTCAAAACTACCCGAAGAAATGTATATCTGGAACTTCATTTATTTTTAGGTTGCCCTACAGTAACTTGATATTTCAATCACAGGTTATCTTGACTAGGGGTCCCACTCATGGCTGGTTTGCCTTGCTTAGATTAGAAAAACAGCATGCACGGAGAAGTGAGTTTTAGGTGCCTTCTTGGCCCAACTCAGAACTCCAGGTACACGTGAGCTGAGATCACTTAAGTGAGATGCTTCAGAAAGAGCAACAGACAGGCAGGGGTTACCTTTCCATGAAAAGAAAGGAAGAGTTCATATGGCATTTTACTAGGGTAGCTCCAAGAAACCCTCTATCTTTTGTAGGTACAGTAATTATACATCAGTCATTAACACTAGGTGCTGCCCCTCCCCCTTCAGGAACATTGCAGCTTCAGTGTTATATGAGTGAGTTTGCTTACAGTGATTCCTGCACAGGGATATTACACTAATGTAAATTTGAGTTCTAAAAATAAAATAAAACCTAGAAACTTGACAAAAGCATCAATTTATTACAAACATTTACTACAAACATTTATCTATGTATCTGTCATAGCTAAAGGTCTGATTATCTGTTATGGCCATGGAAAGGGAATAGCTATGGCTAAATAGGAAATCTCTATCTATGCACGATTACGTTCAAGTCGGGACAGGGTTACAGTTAATTTCCTTATTGTTCTCTGGTGAAAAATCATCCTTTTTTTTGGCTAGAAAATACACTTGGGTGTTCGTGATATTTTAGAAATCCACATAGATCTTCTTTTAATTTAGACAAACATTTTGAACAGATTCTGTATACCTACACTGCGTTATTGTTGATTCAGAAATGAATGAGACCCACTCCTAGTCCTTAAGAAGTTCCTAAATTTGTCTCTTCCACAGATGGTAAATTCCTTTACTTATTCATTCCTTTGATGGTAATCAATCACGGTGTACTCACGATACTCCAGCTTCCCAATATATGAGCATGAAGTCCAAACTCCTTACTGCAGCTCACAAGGTATTTTTCATATAAAGTTTGCTGCTGTCTCTCTTCCACTGCAGCATCTCATCTCTCCAGACATCCTGCAGAATTACGACTTGCTCCTCCCTAACTTGCTACCCACCACTCATGTTGGCCTTTATGTCTCTCAAACAAGTCAACCATGTTTCTGCCTCAATGTCTCCGCCCTTGCCGTTCTCTTCGCACGGAATGCCCTTCTCTGTCACCTGGGCACAGCTTGTTCACTCTCATCATTCAGCTCTTACTGTGATATCGCCTCCTCAGAAAAGCCCTCCCGGAATGACCTGTACCACAGCAATCCAGCCTCTTCCTCCCTGACCTAGTCACACCATCACATTTACCATCATCATTATCACCATCTGGGATCATGTTTTGCCTACTAGCTTCTATTATTATTTTCTGTCATTCTCAACTCAAAGATAAGTTCCAGGAGAGCAGGTTCTACATCTGCTCTGTTCACTGCTCTAGCCACAAAATCCAGAACCGTGCCAGACATATAATAGCTGCTCAATACACATTTGTTGAAGTAACAAGTTAATGTTTTGACCGTGTTTTCCTCTTTCCATTCTGCTAATGATCTAAGTGGGCAGGTTTCCTTAGAAGATTTTAGAGAAAAGAGAACTGCTAAAATATCCCTGCCTATTAGCAACCTCAACATTGCAACAAATGCAGGTTCCCAGGCTACGCTAACTCAAAGCAGGAGTGCTGTGTCTTTGATTTCTCCAGCCTTCTCTAGTCTGGCTCTCAGAAAACACAGGGATACTGCCCATCATTCCCCAGAGTGTGAGAAGCTCCACACACAGCACACAGGTTTGCACCTTTCTTACACTTGGATGCCTTTCTTTATAGGCTGTGAAGGCTGACATTGGTTCCAGGAGAGTAGTGGACACCAGTCCTCATTATTAAGCCTCAGCCTGTCGACCTAAACAATTCTCCTCCCGGTACTGATCCCTGCTTGAAACACACCATAGTGAAAGCATGTTAGGTTTTCTGATACAACCTCTCAATGGTGAGGTTCACAACCCCTGAAAACACCCCCGAGCTGATACCGTGCTCTTGTATGTCGTGGAGTATGGAGTGACACACTGCTGATTCATCTTAGGCTGATTTGAAATGGAGATTATTCTTTGAGATCAGAATATTTGAACATTCTTGGAATCGCCCACGTAGAGTTGCTCCCCTTCCTACCTATTTCACACATTCTGCCTTCTCTGTGATTACAAATGATTCCGATAAACGTTCACTATTTCAGAAATTATAGCCCAAATAAAACATTTTCTGCCACCCATAGGAAAGCAAAGGGCGCTCTTCATTTCTAGGCAGAGCATTTTGTAAATTGGAAACATATCAGTGACAATTATCAAGGAACAGTTTTCAAAATACACTTCTTTCCACAGAGCCTAGCAATTCTTCTTTCAAAAGGACATTAAGCAAAAGCAATGCTCTGAAAATGTCATTTGGAGCATGCAATTTAATTCATTTGTTTTATGATATTTTACAGTTAAGTCATGTAAAAGGCTTCCACTTTGTTTCGTCTGCTCACTTAGGTAATGCTTCAACAGCCATACCTCCCAGCGACGGTTATAAAGAGACTGCATGAGAATACCCGGATCTTCTAAATATAGCATGGCCATAACAAGCTGGGCTGACTATTCATTTTATCTTTCAGGCAGGCACTTGGCTGCCGCTTCAAATATGAAGTCTTCTCCTTTTTCAGGTAACACTATTATTGTGTAATTAATATTACAGATGAAATAATAAAGGAAAACCTGTTATAAACTTGCTAGGAGAAAGTATATAAAGACCTTCTCAATAAAGGTGCATTTGAAAGTTCTTAACTGAAAAGCCCAAAAGTCAAACCAAAATCTTAATTACCTCTACTGTAGGAGATAGGGTGCATAATTTATACTGAGTATTGTTCACAGTGTCTTGATTTGGGGGGCAGGGGAATATGAACATTTTTCTTAATACTTAAAACTTGGGCTAGGTACATGGATATATTGAGACTTTTCCGCACAAAGTGATAGCATCAAGTATAGATGCTTTCTACTTAGCATTTTCCACAGACAGTCGGTTCCAAACTTTCTTCTAAATATTACTTCCATCAGTGTGAATAATCAAACTTTAAGGTAGTGTAGATTACTCTAGAAATTATTAGCCAGATGTCTGGAAACCTGGTGATGAGTCCTGTCCTCACTTTGGGGAGTATCCTTCAAGTGGCTACTTGGTGAAATTATCTTGTCTAGGAAAGACTGTGTTCCCAGACTCATAGGTTTAATATTGTAGCTCACTGTGGATATTTTTCTTAGTAAAAGAAAGATAACTTCTAACTATGATTTAATAAAAATTGTATGCCTTTGTTTCTTAGTTGAATTTTTCTCTCAAGGTCAATCTAACTTTTATATTAACTGGAATCTAATCATAGAGCTTATTTATATTTAGATCAGCAGTTCTGAAATAGTATATGAATTATGTCACTTCAGTGTTCTCTTAACTATTTTACCAATTATTATACAAATATCCAAATTTGTGTAGAATTCCAAAGAAATTTTGATATTAGAAATATCTGCTTGTTATTTATATATTTTTATTTATTTACATACTGCATCTTGGAACCTAGGATTCTAAGATGTCTGGATATTCTTTAAAAATCACATTTAATTTTTTAAAGACTATGTCTCATGGAAACAGTCTGATTTGTGGCTTAACTGGAGATATCGTTTCCTTACCTGTAACTTTTCTCTGAGTTTCATGCCATGATGCCCATCCAGAGCCTTCCCTATGCTAAATGGTAAAGAAAGAAAGATTCACTCACAGTGTCCATCTACTGTTTACAAGTGCCAATCTCAGAGGACGCAGCAGGTTAATTTCTCCTTTTACGAGGACTCATTGCACTCTGTACTTCTCTTTCGATAGGACTCACGAAACTTAGCTAACCGTTTGCTGTGTAAAGTTGATATATCTTTGTGGTCTGTAATCTCCACGGTGTCAGGGACTATTCATTGTCATTTCTATGTTCCCAAGACCTAGTGCAATCTATCATTACACCGGTAGCACGCTGTTTCACTCATGCAACAAGTATTTGTTCACTGTCTGTTATGTGCCTGCTATTGCTGGACGTGATTGTAAATAATAGAGATTTAGCAGTGAACAAAAAAGGCAAAAAAACCCGTCTTCATAAAACTGACATTTTGATGATGAGTGTTATTACTGATATTTTAACAATTTCCGTGTTTCTTAGCTGTCTTTGGATCTTTATTTTCCTGTATACATTTCAGAATAAGATTCTTGACATCCTCAAAGAAATTCAGCTGAAATTTTAATTAACATAGCATCAAATTTCTAAATTAATTTGGAGTAAATCGATATTTATGTCATCTCACTGATTTATTTAGCTCTTTCCTGATCCTTTACTCAGGTCGTCTTTTATGCCTTAGTGCATATTTAATCATTATTAGGCATTTTCTTGTATGTTTAACGTAAATATTTTATTTTCTATTATTTCACTACAATTGTTAGGTTAGGCATTTTGTAATGCATATTTAATCATTATTAGGCATTTTCTTGTATGTTTAACGTAAATATTTTATTTTCTATTATTTCACTACAGGCAAATTGTTAGGCATTTTGTAATGTATTCATTTATTCAATAAATATGTTGAACTTTCTCAGTTATCATAGTCTGATGATTATGTTTGTTGCATACATAGATGAGAAAATCATAGACAAATCATAGTGTTTGTTTTTGTCTTACCTGAAAATCACTACCTTGCTTGTTGTTTCATTCCTTTTTTCTTTCTTTTTTTTTTATCTTACAGCATTGGCTAGGAACTCTATTCTCTGTTGAACAGTAGTGTTGAAAATACACATGCTTGTCTTATTCTGCCTTTTGGAGGAAAAGAGTCTATAATTTTTCCATTAAGAATGATGTCTGGTGTAGGTTTTTGATATGCAACATTTAGCAAGTTAAGGAAATTCTCTTTTATTTCTAATGTGCTGAGGGCTTTTGAAAGCCATAGATATTGAACATTATCAAATGCTTTTTCAGAATCTACTGAGATAATTTATAATTTTCTCCCTTAAATCTGGTGAATTGCATTGATAGATTATTTATTGCTTAACTGTTTTTCCATTCTTGGATAAACATTACTTGGTCATGATTTATGAATTTCATACACTGTTGGATTTGAACAGACAATATTTTACATATATCTGCACAGGTGAGTTAAATAGACCTGTAATTTTTTTCTTATACTATCCTTACCTGTTTTGAAATAAGATTCTATCATTCTCATAAAATAAGCTGATTAAAAATTTTGAGGATTGTTACAATTCATTGTTCAACCAGTTTTTCAGTTGGCAAATTGGTCAGTTGACCTATGTTTTGCTCTTACAAACCAAATGAAACTTCCATATTATATATATATATATATATATATTTATTTATTTATTTATTTATTTATTTATATGTAAGTGACTATTGAGGAATAATTTCTTGGCAATAAAACCCCTGGGATAAAATTATATAAATACAACCAAATACAACGAAAATAACCTCCAAAAAGCTTCACACTCCCACCAGCATATTTTGAGAGTTTCTGCTTCTCCCCTTGTGTCCAAGTATGAAGTGTCAAAAATGCTCTTAATTTTCACAGCATATTTGTGAAGAGTGGACCCTGGAGCCAGTCCTGTTTGCATTTGAACCACGACTCTTAACGCTTATTCACTTTGGGAAGCTGGCCAGGTTCCTTATCTCATAGGGCTGATTAAATGAGTTATTAATGTAAAATGCTACAGCGTGTGGGACATAATATTTATCATTAATTTGCAAATATTATTATTCCTAATAGTTTTGCAGTGTGAAATATTTTTCATTTTGACCAGCATTTATTTTATTTCAAGTAAGATAAGATCAAAAATTGATTTATTTTTGACCTGTGTTTTTTTTCCGTAAATTGTCTATTCATATAATTAGCTTTTCCTACTGAGTAACACATCAACTAATGATGATATGTATGGACTTTTTATAAATTGAGAAATCTGGTGCTTGCTATCACATTTAGGTTATGAACTATATTCTTAGTTATCCAATGGATATTTAACTTAAATTATCAGATTTATTTTAAATTTAGTAACTTTAAATATTTATAAAATTAAACCTATCAATTTGTCTCTATAGCTTTTGACTTTTGTTTATACTTTTGCACATTACAATTATAAAAAATTCACATGCTTTTTTCTTAGATTGTCACTGTTTTATTGTTTACATGGAAACTCTTGATCAAACTGGAATGCTATTTGATTTAGTGATAAGGTAGACATCTACCTTTATTTTTTCCAAATAACGACTTATCACAAACTAATTAATTTATGAAACATAATTCCTCTTCTCATACAAAATGAGACTTCATCATAAGCTGAATTTCTGCGTGTTTTGTGCTTATATGCTCTGTATTATTTGATAAGCTATGGGTTTCTTTTTTCATACCAAATGGTGTTAATTTTTGTAGCTTTATACTAAGTTTAATCTTGGGAAGTGTTGGCGCACCATTGTTATGCTATATATTTTCAAAAATTTTCAGATGAGATTTAGTATCATTTTGCTAAGCTCCCCTGTAAAATGCTTTTTAGTATTTTAGCGGGATCTGCACGCTGTATTTAAACATTGTTTCACTTTTTATGATCACTGAAGAATGACTGATTTGGCTGAAAAGTACTGACCCCTGGATATAAACACCTAGCCCTACAAAAGTTCCAGAGGCTTTGATTCCTCCACGTGTCTGTTTACACTTTATGCGAAATGGACACGACCACAGGCACTGGGGAAGGGCCTTGAATGGAGGTTGAAGCGTCTGTGTGAAGGGCCCGCATCGCCCACTAGTCCCGATCTGGCATCTCTGTGCGCACTCCACGCTGCTTTGATCAATTCTACACTAAGAATTCTCTTCCGCTGCCCTGGATTAATCATCACTGTCTCTGTAAGAGCCCTTGAGGGCTCACAGTAGCCACTTATATTAAATTGAAACCTCTTACATTAAGACCCAGAACAGTTTTATACTTTACTGTAGTCAACTGGTCTCTTCTCTCGCTACATTCCAACTGCTGTTCTCTGTTTCTGCTAAAAAAAATTCACTTATACATATTAAACTTTTATTCCTATTCTAAAGCAATTCTCTCTATCCTTTATTATCCTCTCATTCAAATCTCTCTTCGTCTCACTTAACCTCTGAAATGTTTCTTATTTCGACTTTCCTTTGCTGTCCATTTCTGCAGATTCTCTCTGAATGCATCTATTCATTCCTACTTTTTCATTTATTTACTAAATATTATTTGGCAATATTGGATCCTAGGAAAAAGGCTGTCTTTAGACAGCCATGACACAAAGTGATAAAAATATTAACTAAGCAAGTTACTTCTCTTTTTAATCTTCTGCAAAAAGAGAAATAACTTTGTCTTCCTCATGCTATTTGAGGACAATATGAGTTATATACATGTATATACATATACATAAAGTATTTAGAACATCTCTATCTATCTATCCACCTGCTTTCTCATTGTTCATTCATTTTATTTACTTTGTCACCATTACTCCAAAATCCAGCCCAAATCTTGGTAAATAGTATGTGCTCAATTAGCATTTGTCAAGTGAGTCTTTACTCATGAATGAACGGTAATATATCTATGTGACTCCTATGGTGGTGTACTTTATATACAGAGAATTTGATAAATGCATAGAATACAACTGAATATACTTGAAAACACCTATTACTACAGATTAAAACTTTTTCAACTGTGTCAGCTGTTCAAACTAGTTGTTTTCCAGTTCCAATAAGAATGAATAAATGTTTCCATTAATAATTAGTGAGAAAATTAAAAACACTTAAATTGTTTACATGTTATAGCATCACCACAATTTAAAAACCAAGATCTTTGTTTCAACTAAATTGTATCCTGGTTTTAATATACATATCCCTGAAAATTTTAAGAATGAAATCATTTGATAAATAAAAATTTACCTATTATGCTCAAATTTTAAATTAATCTTAGAAAATGGCACGTACAATTATATTAATTATTTAATTAATTCTTCTGAAGGATAATTATATGAACATAATTTCAAAATATTTATTTTCCCCAGCTTTATTGAGATATAATCGGCATATAACATTGTGTAAATTTAAGATGTACATCCTATTGATTTGATATACTTACATATTGTAAAATTATTACCACTGTAGGTTAGCGAACCCCTCCATCATGTCACATAATTACCCTTTCTTTTTTGTGGTGAAGACACTTAAGACCTATTTACTCTCTTGGCAACTTCCAAGTGTATAATACAGTATTATGATCTACAGTCACCATGCTGTTCATGTGATTTTCAAACCTTATTCATCTTATAAGTGGAAGTGTGTATCCTTTGACTACATCTCCCCATTTCCCACAGGCCCCAGACCCTGGTGATCACAATGCTATTCTCTGTTTCTCTGAGCTGAGATAAAGAAGATGCAGTATATATAAATATACAGTAGAATATTATTCAGCCATGGGAAAGAGGAAAACTTGCCATTTGTAACAGCATGGATGAAACTTGAGGGCATTATGCTAAGTCAACATTTCTAATTTAAGCTTTTTAAGTTATGTCAATATAAAGGTCATATGTCATATTAAAATACACGTATGTTTTTTTTAATATGGCTACTTCTGCCAAGAATTTGATGCTGGTTATGCTATTTTTTCCCTAAATTAAAGCAAACTTCCAGATAATTATAAAACAAAAATAGGAAATACAGTCAAATGTGTCAAAAAATATACATTTTATAACATCTAAACACAGACTTTTATAAGTTTTTCATTTAATGAAAAAAGTTGGCTTCTTGTACCTTGTCAATAACAGAAATGTAACATTTCTGAAAAACAGGAAGACAGTGCCTTCTTAGTACTCCTTTCACCCTGGAAAATCTGCTCGGGTATAATCACACTGTGAAATAACTCATCTGCTTCATTTCTACAAGTTTTAGTGGTATATTTGTTTTATTTTGATAATTTTTACGTAACACTAATAAGTTTCTAAACAGGAAAGAAGGGTATGTTGGTAATCTTCTAAACTGAATTTACCTTTATAATGAAGAAGTCTTTAAAAGCACCAGAAGTTACTTATCCTCTTCCAGTATCCCAAGAAAGTGTCTTTTATAATAAATTGTAAAAATTCAGATAAATTATGACAAAATTACTTTTCAGGTGAATCAAGTCTAGAAGTTACTTCTCTGTACATTCTTTGAGAAGTCATAAATTTCTCCCAACTCAAAGGTAAAACATCATTTGAAAACATACACACATTATCATATTTTATATGGACATTTATTTTTTTACTAAGCAATAAATTTCAACATTTGAAAATGTAGCAACACCCTGGTCCTATTCCTAGGTACTGGTGATCTTTCAATATTACCTCATACTCTGGATTTTTTCAAGACAATCAATATCAAAGGGCATCCGTTAGCTGATCTTCACGTATCTTAAAATATCCTGAGTTGTAGGCATCAGTGTAGTCCCACTTTAACCAGCAATCAATCTAGATGATCATCGAGTCGTCAGTGCCTCTCTCAATTGACAGTGAATAAAAGTAACCTGGGGCTTAGTAAAAACAAAACAGAACAAGCAAAGAAGCAAACAAAAATCAAACACAATTTCACTTGCTCTATAACCAAAGATTCTGATTTGGTAACGAAGGGGTAGGTCAATGCTCACTTCTAATGTGTATTTTCGATCATTTCTAATGCAGTTGTTCTGTGGACCACATTTCCAGAAACATTTGTTTACATTTACCTGAGAAATTTTCTTTTCAATTTTGCCATCAATCTTCCTCACAAAACAAACTTATGTATGTTTTGTGGTCATTTTCTGTTTCATTTTACTGATGCCCTAATGAGGAGTATAGAAAGCTTTTTTTTTTTAAACCACCTGACATGTTCCGTGATGTCAGGGATTCTTTTGAAAGACATTCCTCTTCTTTTTGGTACCTTTACTGCATACTTTAAAAAGTTTCCTTAATGTCGATGGCAACTATTTTAATAGCTGTTTTTAGTGGTGGTTTCATCAGTGTTGAGCATATTTTAAAGACAAATTTAAAATGTTTAATGCACAGATGAATTATGACAATGTACTGTGAAGTATGAGTTACGATTATTCAAATTCTGTGTACCTGAGATACAATTTAAAAAAAAAAGAGGCAGAAGTATTAATTTACATCATTTAAGAAAATCAGTCTGGCTAAAATTTATGTAGCTAAATGTGAAGTAAACAACAAACGCTTTTTTTGCATGTTTTTTTCTAAGCAGCTGGCAGCATTTTGCACACTCTTCTTGGTGTCTGCCTCTGTCAGTGGTTGGTGGAAATAAGAACATTTCCCAGTTGCTTATCCACTCTTTCCGGGAGGGGAGATGAAAGGTCAGAGCAGCGAATTGTTGACTCCTGGAGAGTTGGTGTAATAGTGGCTCTCAGCTAATCTTCGCACCAGAGATTTCCAGTCAGGAGAAAGTTCATTTCTGAAAGAAGGCAAAGTCCTTGGAGACTGGCCAGGTTTGTAGAAAATAATACCATTGTTCCTATGGTCCTTTCTTTATACTGAAGTCTAGTTTACAGATTGCTTAAAAGTAATAATAGAGCCATTAGTCTCCATTTAGTAAAATCCCAATATTTCGAAGCAGTGTAGAGAAAGATGAAATAATATAACAACAAATAAGCAGGAAGCACTAACCATGGTGCATATAAAAAGAATACAAAGCAAAGCACTAAAATCCCCAAATAGCAGTTTTCATTTACTTAACATAAAGTATATTCAAGTTATTTTGTACACATTATGTAAACTAGCTTCAAAACATGAAATATGTATAGTTACTCCATTTCGTTGACAAGAAGACTGAAACGGAAATAGATTAAGTAACTTTCTCCTATTACATGGACAGAAAATGTTAATTCTACCCATCAGTTCTGTGGCTCCCAAGCGTCTGCTCTTTCTAATAGGAAACACTTATATTGTACTTCCCATGTTCTGTATACTTGTCTTAGTGATGGAAATATCACCATCATCCCCATTTCACAGGTGATACACTGAAACTTAAAGAAACTCAATGACTGATCTAAGGTCACTTGGTGAGAGGGAAAGCCAGGATCCCTGCCCTGGGCTCATGAAACCCAGAGTCTGAATCAGAGTGTGACAATGACCATGAACTGCTATACTACACAGAGCCTTTTGGGGAAGCTGGAAAGGAGAAAACCGAGTATGACAAACACAGGTCTCTGGGTGTACTCCCTGGTCATTGGCATAGTTCATGTTGATGCCCTGTTCCTGTTTGGTTATCGGGGCTGGCATCTTACCATGAAATAAAATATTTTCTCATCATTAACTAATTCGGGTGCTACTTAAATAAAAGGTCCATGGCTGGTAGAAATCCCAATACAAACTGACCACCTTGGAAAAGGAAATCATCTTACAAATGTCCAATTCTAGGATAATGAGCTTCTTGATGCAGCCTAGAATAGTTGAATGGTACAGAGAAAGCACAATGCAAACCACAAACTGCATGCATAGAGGGAGGCGGATAATTAATTCAGATTCTTGTTGGCTGGCATTTTGAAAGCCCAGTAGTAATCTCTGTGTACCCTTAGAGAGTGAGATTGTAAACTTGGTTTTAATTACATGTGTTATATGCTGGTTAAAGAAAGAATCCGCTAAATTATTTACAAGTGATAAATTATGGAAAGGCATGCTGGCATGCATGAATGGTGTGTTTTTGCCAGAGACATTAGGCAACAGGTCATTAGTGAGAAGCAGTTTCCAAGAACGTGAACTTTGGTGTTCTGCAGGAGTTAGTGCTTCTTCTCTGAGACCTGTAGTTATGCCAATTGGCTGTTGGATATTCACATGACTCCATGTGTCTGTTTGTGATCTGCTACATGGAAACCTGGGCTGGAGGCCAGGTTTTGAGGTGACTTTAACCGATGTCGGTGGTGATTATTTATGCACTAACCACAGGTATTTTTGAGTACTCACCTTACGGTGAACACTCACTAGAGGATGAATCTGCAAAGCTGGAGAAGATACACACATCCCTGTGCACCCAGACTCTCCAGTGAAGTGGTCCATCCTGGCAGTTCACAAGTGATCAGTAGTTTAGTTGGGATCAGGAAAACGGCAGATCTAGAAGGGGACAAAAAATGGGTTAGCCTTTAAATTTTGTATGTGTAGGAACAGATCTTTCTGTCTTATTTTACCTCTGCAATATTACATTAAGCATAGTGCCCTGTACTACCTAGCTGCGGATCAATAAATGTAGATTTGTGTAAGTTATACACACTCGTGTTTGCCTGTATAATGTTCCTCTTCAAAAGTGCAAGACACACAAAGAGTAAAACTAAAACATCTAGCCTTGTTTGCATGACAGTTGTGTTTCAAGTGAAAATACTAGTGAAAATTCAATTAATTTGGGGTCAAACCATTTTATTTTTAACCTCTGTAGTGAACTGTTGGAGAGGTGGAAGGGAATGCTTTGAACACAGTGAGGCATGTCTATTCCATGACCAACTTTTTCTTCCTGAATCTTCAATGAAACGTATTTGGCTGAAAGAACAGAAACACCACTCAGCTGATTGAAGGAGGAAAGGATTTATGTTTCCAACGAAGAAGCTCAGAGATGATACAGGATCAATGGTGTCTCAAGGACCCAAGTTGTTTTCGTTACTCCAATGAGCCGTCCTCAGGGTGGGCTTGTCTTCAGGCTGCATCCATGCCTGGGGTCATTGGATGTGATATGCGCAGAGAGAACACAAAGGCCAGCTCTTCTTGTAAACCTCTCTTAGGCATGGAAAATCTTTTTCAAGAATTCCCCAGCAGAGTTCTTCTCGGGTATCCTTGTCTAGAATCTAGTCCTCTCTAACTGTGTGAACCAATTGCTGTCAAGGATACGATTATCCTTAAACCAATTCAGTCAGTTCCTGAAGGGGGGGGTGGATCAGATTCTCCTGAGGCACATAGCAAGGAAAAGAGGTAGATACATGGAAAAAAAAACAGAGCCCTCTTAGGAAGGAAAAGGAGTTTAGGTAACAAATGGGGGTGTAATGCAAAGTGTTAGAAATATGTGATTGTATCTTGGTTTGAGTTGGCTGTTAAAAAATATAAGCAATTCACTCCTGGCTGCAATGGTTGTGAAGCGAGAGAACAGCAAGTTATTCTCTGGGCAACTGGAGACCACTGAATGGTGCACAGATGTACAATGCTCAGCTGAAGCATCTTTCTGGCATTGTGATTACTACGCCAGGCGACAGTAACCGTATATGTTTCTGAGGTCAAATTGCAAGTGACTTCCTCTCTAAGGCTGTCCTTCAGTCCATGATTATTAATTCTTATTGAACTTCCCAGTGCACAGGTTGCTCAAGCAATCTGCCCTCTTGAATTTCTACAGTAGATTTTGCACATCATTAAATCTTCATGTGAACTCTATGCCCATCCACGTCTTTGCTGGAATAAAACAGTTATACAGAAATGTGGCACAATGCAAACTCACTTCAGTGCTTTTAACTAATGTCATTTCTTTTCTATATAATTTCTTGATTTCATATATCTAAAATTGGTCTCAGTTTGGGCTCTGCAGACTCCACACCATGTCCCGCAGCGTCAACGAAGTTTCTCATTTGGCTCAGGACTACTTCTGACCCCCAGAAGCCACACCTCTTGTCCTCAGTGAATTCCACAAAATCTGTATTTCCTGTGGGAAATGAGAAACTGTCCAGCAACAAGGTCAAGAAACAGAAAAATGTTCTGGAAAGGCCATGGTTTGGCTGATAGGTTCACAAAAACAGAACTCATTGAATAAGGGGGCAAAGCATCTATTATGTGAGGCAGTATTTATAGAACTACTTTTGAGATTATTGGACCAAGGGAGCATCTCCAGCAAACATTTTCTCCTATTTTCTTATTTTAATTAAACTGTTGTTCCTTTGTTTGTTGTGTTTGTATTTTTGTTGTTTTGTTCTGTTTTGCTTTGTTACTCTTAGATAGTGGTAGTTACTATTTTCCTACTGGCTCACCATTGATTATTCAGTCATATTCGAGGTTAAATGTAAAGACAAAAATAAACCGAGTAGGTAGAGTTATCCTTTAAGTTTTTAGAAATATTTGTGGATTTACAAGTGTCCACATCCTTGCTGGTTCTGACTACAAATTATTATGACAGTTTTCCAAATGTCATACATGAAAATCTATATCATTTTTAGAGTCAGTGTTCCTCAAGTTGACCCAGGCTGTCACCAGCACCTGTCTTTCTGAGAAAGAGAAAGCTCTGATTCCTGCCTTTGGTAAAAGAGAAGCCCCTTGTCTTGGTCTTTAAATAAATGTTGGTGTCAGGGTTTCCCCCCTCAGTGGCCCAGGTGTCTTGATGACAGTCCTCTGCATCTAGTGAATGGTTAGCCCGACACAGATCGGGGAATACACATCGACTGTGGCTGTGGTTCCCTTTTCAGGGAGTCTCTGTGTTCATAGCGTTTTATCCTTAGGCTCAACATTTTCTAACCAATACCTCTCAAGAAAATTAATAATCACCCCCTTTGGTTTTAGAAAAACACATCCTGAGATTTTAGCTAATATGATGATGAGGGATTTGTTGGTTACTACGTGCTAGAGGACTTCAGAACCTCACATATTTTCCCATGAGAAAAATAACTTGAGGTTTCTCTCTCTTCACTAGAATTTGAATTTTCTCAAGTCTGCCTTTAAAATAGCTGCAGTCTGTGCTGCATCTTTGTTTTTCTTAATACTGTGAAATATTATTCAGACCGCTGGCTGGTAAATGATGTAAAGTTCTTCCTGGAAACAACCAATCCATTTCTGCAAGACTTTAAATTACACTTTCAATCCCTTCTCCTTTCTCATTGGATAATGTATCTTTTCTCACTTCCTTCCACTCATTAATTTTTTCCTCTCCTATTATATGTCATTATGGTCTATAGCTGTTGTTTAACTATCTAAGGCAGTTTATACCATTTGCATGAATAATGCTACATAAAATAACATAGTACCACAGCATGGATTAAGGAAACCCACTTTATAATATCTGATTAATTGTGACTACTCTTTCCATAATAAATTAATACAACATGTGCTTCCTCATATGTTATGGAGATGTGTAATGCATGAAAAATTTTCTGTGCTTCACTTTAATCGGCATTTTATACCAACTCCCATTATCATCTATAAAATGCTTAAAAATTTTTCCTGAGCAAAATCCAGACAGCATAATACTTACTTCAAGGAAAACGATTTACTATTTTAAGCTTAAATATTACATCTATGTGGCAGCAAATAAAAATTTGTGGGATGTAGTTTCTAATTATTTTGATCACTTACAGGCAAGCAATTCTTTTCAAAAAATCAAAGCAGATCTTTAATTAGGAAAAGTTGGTATAAATTATTAACTGAAGCGACAAACTTAGAAATTTTAAAACCCCAACTTAAGTAACAGTTCAGTGGGTGGATGTCAAAAGTTACTTCACATCTAAGCATCTCAGTGACATCATTGATAGAATGGGAATAACACCAGTATCTCTCTTGCCTGTATTGCAGACTGTCGTAAGAATCAAATACGATAGTGACCTTGAGAGCACTTTATACATGTTAAAACACCACGCACATGCAAGACTTGATTCTAAATCTCTGAAAAAAACGCACGTTCATTAACATTTCCCTCCTCTCACCAGATCACTAGGAACCTCATGCTGCTCTTTGCAAAACGGTTAAACAGTTGTGGCCCTTTCTGATATAATTAGTGAAGGTCCAAGTCTGTGGAGTTTGTTTTCAGTGCCATTTTCCTCCCTTTGCGAGACCCCTGTTGTCTCTGCTGCCAGCAGTAGGCTCTGCACTCTGCAAATCTTTGCCAACCTGGTTTAATTTGTGTTGGTTCCTGCAGATCCTTTGCCCTCGTGTTTTTCTAAGGCACCCATGGTACCACCTGAGCAGCTCCTGGAAGCTCTGCCAGGCCTTGGAACTCCCTGTCTGCCTGTGCAATCTCAGCTGCTTCCAGCTCAGTCTACCAGCCCATCAGTAGTAAAACTGAGAAAACAAACCTCTAGGTCATTGAGGTTCACACCATGACTGCTGCAACAGAAATGTGCAGGCGACACTCAATGTTTCCGAGGTCGTATTTTCACGTGATTGTAAACCTCTCTCACGGATTGAATTTGATCTTTCACATTAACTGATGATGATTTCAAGTAATCCTACTGGATTGGTGGAAACCATCAGCCGGGGGCCCAAGCCAGGGTTCCCCAGAGGGCAGGTATGCTTGTCTGTGAGTGCTTGTACCCTGGGCCCCCATCTCAGCAGGAGGGGAGACTTTATTCTCATCCCTTGTGTTCACTGGGAAAGGCTGTGTGTCTATGCAACGGTGGGGAACAGCCCGCGGCTCCGTGTCTTTCCCCACAACACTTCATTTCTCACTCTGGGAATCTAGGCTGCTGTGGAGAAGGGGAGATGGGAGGTGGTCATTCAGGGCCCGGCGCGACGGCCACCCCATCACCCAGAGCATCACCATGTGCCGTGGCAGAGGACAGAGAGGTGAGGGAATAACACTGAGCCTTTTCTGCCTCAGAAGAAAACAGCCAACATCACCTCCACTTATTATTCTTGGCAAGAGTTAGCAACGTGCCCCGTCCAAGTGCAAGGGAGCTGGCAGTCTTCTCTTTTCCCAGTAAAAAAAGGAGAACCAGATAGAGTTAAACACTGGTGAGGTTTGCCCATCTCTTTCACCAGATCCCACTCCCGGCAGAGGGGCTAGGGTGAAGCCCTGGAGTGCTGGGAAGTGCTTACTCAGTATAACCTCTTAGCAGTAGGTTTCCCCCGGTTCACGGCCACATCCTTCCTTACCCTCCCTCCTTGGAGGAGTGGGGAAGGGGCTGGCAGAGCAGCCAACAGTGCCATGCACCATGGACAGCACCCACATCAGGGGCCTCACCCGGGAGATCACAGACACTAGTGGGTTGTCACTCATTCAGCAGGGTTTGTGAAGCAACAACGACCATTCCTTCCACTTTTGTTTCTGGCAGAAACAATTGCTTTTTGCATGGGGGCCGCAGAATAGAGCTGGCCAGCTTTCTGCCGGAAACCCTGAAAAGGGTTTTGAGCAGGCAGACAAATGGGAAGGGGAGTTGCCTAAATGGAGTTGCCCAATCTTCAGGGCCGTGGAGAGCTTGGACGGTGACCCGCCCACCCTGGACTCCCGGATGGTGTGAATTCCCACACGCTCGCCTTGCTTCCGAAGCTGGAGACTGGTAGCGGTCACCGCCACTGTCACCTGTTTCCCATGTCTGAGGATGATGCCTTCTGATTTTGAGTTTTGAACCTATGATTTTCAAACACCTTTTCAAAGAGACACTCTTTAGAAAGTATACACATGAGCAATTTTTATTTTTTTGTCCCCCAAGATTTTCTCAATTTTAAAACTTCATAGGGTTCTGACTCTTGAACTAAGCAAAAAAAAAAAAAAAAAAAAAAAAAAAAAAAAAAAAATTCAGCCTCAGTTTAGCTGGATTGAGAGGGAACCGGAAAATACAGAGAAAATTCACAGGAAAGGGTATTAATATGGCATTGCCTCTGATGAGGTCTTTTCAGAACATGTTCTCTCATGAACCATTTCTACGTATATTTAGCTATCTCACACCCTACTGTATTTCATTTTTAATTTCAAAACCCCAGGACTATCCTGATTCTTTCACACAGGTAAAAAATACTTTCCTTTTTAATTCTAAAGTGTATTCATTACCGAGCAGAAATTTGTAGCAAAGGGTTTAATTCTGCGTGGGAATTATGTCTCCAATAAAGTAGAGGGTCACGGCCCAAAGAAGGGGGGCACCATATAAACAAAGAGGGGGGCAGGTGGCAGACCAATGCTGTAGGAATTTGTGACTTGAATATTATCGATTTTTTTCATTCTAAAGTAGTTTCACGTTTTTAAAATGAATGCTTTTAATTGTCTTTTTAAATTCAAAGTTTTAACAGCCATATGAAATAGTGACTAATGCAAATACAATAAAAAGACATTTAAAATAAAATTTTAAAGCATTTTTATTTTTCAAAGAAAATGCCTGGGAATTGGGATATGTGAGAACTAAAAGGTTAAAGTGTTGACAGCAGGTCAAGCTTCTGTGATCCTTATTAACTGACTAATGCAAGAACCTGGTAAACTGCGTGGGCATAGCCTGCCTGCAAGTCACAGATTGCTCTATTAGACGAGACAATTTCCCAGGAAAACACACATATCTATTTTTAACACAATATGAATTTTAAAAATGATGTTGCAAATAGCTACAGGATTTACTGCAGAAATCTCTCCTTTCAACAATAATTTATTTTATTTGTTAAAGTTCCACACTCTTTTTTATAATTTCCCGCAAGAAGTTTAACCTTTCTTTTTTTTTTTTCTTAGTCAAACCTGCTCTAACATCTGATCTTCTATCCCATCACTTGCTTCCAGGGGACTCACACAGGACGTTCTGCTTTCAGCAGTCCATGCCCAAGGAGTGAATGAAAGCATGAGTAGATCAGTGTCTAAAGGTGAACCCAGCCTGCAGAGCCCTGAGCCCTGACTATGGAGCCCAGGGCACAACTGCAGCCTCAACAAGTGTGATGATAAGAGACCAGGCAGATTTCTTGAGGTGGTCTATTTGCTTTGAGCATCAAAAAAACCTGCTTTCCTTTCCTGCAAATGCTTGGCTTTTTTTGTTTGTTTTGTTTTGTGTGTGTGTGTGTGTTACGCGGGCCTCTCACCGTTGCGGCCTCTCCCGTTGCGGAGCACAGACTCCGGACGCGCAGGCTCAGCGGCCACGGCTCACGCGCCCAGCCACTCCGCGGCATGTGGGATCTTCCCGGACCGGGGCACGAACCCGTGTCCCCTGCATCGGCAGGCGGACTCTCATCCACTGCGCCACCAGGGAAGCCCCCAAATGCTTGTTTTGATGACGGTTCAACTGTGAGTACTTTCTTGATATGAGTGGAAGAGGACCTGTGATTAACAGAGCCCATTAAACAGCTAACCTTCAAAATTTTATAGTTTTTGGACGTTAATTCAGTTACTTTCTACATTAACTAAATTTCTAAACTAACATTCTTTTACAATATTCAGCTATCCCTTATAAAGTTCTTCCTATAGATACTGGACATTTTTACAAGCCCTTTGCATCTATTAGCTTATCTATTTCTCATAATAACTGTGAAGTCAATTCTTATATCGTTCCCATTTTACTCGGGACAAAACAGTGCAGAGAAATCAAGGAAGTTGCCTAAAGTCACCTGACTAGTAAGCCATGAAACCAGGATTCAAAGCACAGTGTGACTTCAAGTCTATGTTTACAACCCAAACACCCCACTTCATGGATGTCATCATAAGTCACTGTACTTGGTCTAGGCTGATGCCTAGGAACGCGCCAAGTGGAACAAATCTGCAGACTTGTGTGCGGTGAAGGTTCTCTCTGCCCTCCTAGCCCATCCCTTCAACGGGACTGGACTCAGTGGATGCCCAGTGCCCCCAGCCGTTCTTCCCATATCTCCTGTGTTCTTCTTTTTTTTTTGCGGAACGCGGGCCTCCCTCTGTTGCGGCCCCTCCCGTTGCGGAGCGCAGGCTCCGGACGCGCAGGCGCAGCGGCCACGGCTCACGGGCCCAGCCGCTCTGCGGGCCTCTCACCGCTCCCGGACCGGGGCGCGAACAGCACAGGCTCCGGACGCGCAGGCGCAGCGGCCACGGCTCACGGGCCCAGCCGCTCCGCGGCACGTGGGATCCTCCCGGACCGGGGCGCGAACCCGCGTCCCCCGCCTCGGCAGGCGGACTCTCGACCGCTGCGCCACCAGGGAAGCCCCGACTCCTGTGTTCTTCTATTCCACCCTCACTTGCACGAGCTGCAGCAGTGCAAAGTTTGAGCCCATTCCAGGTACCTGAATGGTTCCCAAAGGAGTTCGGGCTGAGGCCCAGCAGAGCAGGGTCTCTGGAAGAGAGCAGCTGGGCAGCCTCTGTGACCTTGACAGACAGACAGCCCACACTCAGCAGCTGCACAGAGAAGGATGCAAAGCGCGGGCTTATACGGCAGTGATGGAGTCAGGATTTAGAGGGAGATTTACAGGACAAAACAACCGCTGGAAACCAGAAGGGCTCCATGGATGTCTTGAATATAGGTGGAAACATCAAATGATATAATCATAGAGGTAGACCTGTCTATAGTTCAAGGGAAACAGACATGGCTTAAGAATCTGTGAATGATACCTCTCACTGGGTATGAGAAATACAAGTGATTTTATTTGCTTTTTTACTCCTTTCTTAGTTTTTCCCCAAGATTTTCTCCAATGACAAAGTATTTGGATTTTATATTCCGAAAGGCTAACTAATCCTGTAAGAGCTCAATGCCAGCTGTAACATTACGTGGGGAGGTGTTAACAGACAATTGAAAGCTACACTACATAGGAAACTATTTTTTAACCCGATACAGATACACACATTGGGTGATCCTTGGCAGTGACGAGTTCCCAGATCACATAGTGTTAAGCAAACATGAGACGCTGACCTACCATGGTTGTTTTACAGGAAATTCTTGCATTCATCCACCTAGCCCTCAGCTCAGACATGGATGGAGATCCTGCAGTCCACCGTGTATTGTGTTGTCATGGCGATGTGAATACATAAAGTATCTGGTTTTTTATCTGCTCACACTCTATAGAGGAGACAAAAAACTATGCTCTGTAATCGCGTATAAAATGTACTGTGATGGCTCAAGGGAGAGACATTCAAAATAAACTTGGGGATTCTTCAAACTTCCAGGTCCTATCATTCTTTCATCGCAACTTTGGAAAGAGTGGTATTGAGGCAGGTTCCAGGGGACGTACATAGAGTCAGGGATTGTCCACCTAATCATGCCAAAGGACTGCTTGTTCTTTGAGAAAAGGCCAGCCAGGATGCCAGAAATCCTCCAGGTAATAAACCGTTTGTTATTTGATCTATAACTTATTGATGATTTCCCAGATTAGGTGTTGAAATAATCTGGAATTGAATCACACAATCTAGTCTTTTGTGTCTGTCTTCTTTTGCTCAGCGTGATGTTTTTGAGGTTCATCCGTGAGTGATGGTGGGTATAAATCTTTGTTAAAATCGTCAGCCTGTACCCTGGCAATGTGTGCATTTCATCCTTCAGGAATGACGACTTCAGGAATGTCTCGTTTCCCTTCGAGGGGGAGCACCCTTAGCTGTCCGGCTGTGTTCAGTCTTCAGCACACTCACCCCGTAAACTCAATTTAGGCCCACAGGAAATAATCGACAGGAAGTGGCTGAACTAATCTGACTGTGGCTCCTCAGGATCCCAATATTCCATGAGTCATGAAACATTCATTGAAAATGTGAATGGTTTCTTCTTACCAACATTTATGGCGAGTCTGCCTCTCTCCACTGCTCTCTCAGAGCGTCTCTAGGTCAAAAAAGGAAACGTGACACATACTCCAAGTCTTGTTAAAAATTAATTCAAAATGAATCATAGTATTAAATGTAAAATGCAAAACTACACAACCTCTAGAAGAAAACATAAAACATACAAAAAATGTTCATGACCTTGGGTTTGGAGAACAGTTTTTAGACACTACAACAAAAGCACAATCCATAAGTGGAAAAAATATATACTGGAGTTTATCAAAATTAAAAATGATTACTGTGTTCAAGACACTGTAAAGAGAATAAAAACACTGGAGAAAATATTTGCAAATCACATTTCTGATACAGGACTTGTATGAAAAATATAAAAAGTAGTCTAAAACTCAACCATAATCAATCAAGCAACCCATTTAAAAATGAGATAACAGAAACATAAAAAATAAAATATCAAACTAAGATCCAAAAAGTGATGACCTTTCATAAAAGGGAAGTTCTGTTTTTAGGTACACACACAGTGGTAATTAGAACAACTGCTTAGGGAACTGTCTCTTTTATCATTATGTAGTATCCCAATAATCCTCCTTGTCTTGAATTTTAATTTGAAATATCCTCTGGTTAAAGATTTTATGATATGTCCTAATCTATTATTTTACTTTTTTCTTAAAGAAAAAGGTTTCTTTCTTTATATAGTAGACAAACTATGTGTAGTTGTTACCTTTTTTATATAATCTGGCAATCTCTGTATTTTAAGTGGTGCATTTAGACCATTCACATTTACAGTTATGATTGATACAGATGGATTAACTATTTATTTAGCTACTTCCTATTTATTCTATTTGTTCTTTATTTCTTTTCTATTTTGGGCTTTTCTTGTTTTTAATTGAGCAGTTTTATGACTATATTTTATATATTCTATCAACCTATTATTTGTAAATCTTTTTAAAAAATTCAGCACTTGCCCTAGGGTTTAAAATATACATTTTTAAATAAATGGAGTCCACCATCAAATAATAATATACTGTTTCGCATGTAATACAAGGACCTTATAATAAGATATTTCCTATATCTCCATTTCATCCCTTATGTTACTGTCATTATATTTTTCAGTTTTACATATGGTGTAAATAAGCAACATGTTATATTAATATAGCTTTAAATAGATCTTACATTTTAGAACAATTAAAATAAAAAAATATTTTATCTTAATTTAGTTGGTTTATAGTGTTCTTCTTTGTGAAGATCCAAGTTTCTGACATATATTTTATTTCCCCTACTTGGAAAACTTCTGCTAACATGTCTTATAGACAAAGTCTGCTGTCTTCAATTTTTGTTTGTCAAAATAGTTCTTGCACCATTTTTAAAGGATATCTTCTCTGGGCATAGAATTCTCAGTTGACAGTGTTTTGTGTTTTTTGTTAGCACTTGAAAGATGCCCTTCAAGTTGTCTTTCTTGTGTAGTTTCTCACCCAAAGTCTGCTTGTCTTGTGTAGATTGTGTGCCCCCTCCTGCTGCTCCAGCCCTCTGGCTTCCTTGAAAGTTGTCTCCTTTTCCTTGCTTTTCAGCAGTGTGAATAAGATATGCCTATTTGTGAGTCTTTTGCTATTTACCCTGCTTTGCGTTCCCTTAATTTTTTGGATCTACGATTTGTGGTTTGTCCCTAACTTTAGAAAACTCTGGCCATTACACCTTCACGTATTTTCTCCCTTTTTCTTCTTCTGCTTGGATTCTTATTACAGTTGACCCTTGAAAAACATGGGTTTAAACCACATGGGTCCACTTATCTGTGGATTTTTTTTCAATATGCACATACTGCAGTATATGATCTGAGGCTGGTTAATCTGTGGATCCAGAACTGAGAATGTGAAGGGCCAACGGTAAAGTTATATGCAAATTTTCAACTGTGTGGGGGGTCGGTACCCTTAAGCCCCTGTTGTTCAAGGGTCAACTGTACATGTGTATGAGTCTGTTTTTCCTTCACAGTCCTGAGAGGTTATGTCTTTTTCTTTTTCTTTTTTTTTTTCTTTGTGAATCTCAGTTTAGGTAATTTCTATTTGCCTGTGTTCAGGTTCACTCATTCTTTCCTAGGCCGTGTGGAATCTACTGAAGAGCCAACTGAAGACAGTCTTCATCTCTGCTCCTCTGTTTTTGATTTCCAGAATTTCAATTTAATTTTATTTTTAGTTTCTATCTCTGCTGAACTTACCCACCTGATCCTGGATTTTGCCTACTTTTTCCATTAGTCTTTAATGTAACAATCATAATTATTTTTTAAATTTTGTGCCACTTTTGAGCATGCTTCTGGTAACTATTTTTTTCTGATTGTGATCTATTACCTTTTTGTATTCCACATAATAACTTATTAAAAATTAAGCATGTTGTATATGACAGATGATAATGAAATTAATTTTTTAATGCAAAAGCATGCCTTTCTTTCTACCATTTTAAAGTCACCAAATATTAATCCTTCTAGCCTTATCCTTATGGTTGTATACTTCACGTACTCCATATTGTAATTCTTTTTATTCAGCCTAAAGAATTCCCTTTGGTATTTATTGCAGTATAGTTCTGTTATCAATAAATTCTTCCAGCTTTTGTTTGTCTGATAGTGCCTTTTATTCTTTCAGGTTTGAAAAATACTTTCTCTGGATGTAAAATATTTACATATACAGTTGATCCTCAGTATTTGTAGATTCATTATTTACAAACTCACCTCCTTGCTAAAGTTTGTAACTCAAAATTAATGCATATGGTGCTTTCAAGGTCACCCACAAACACGTGTAGGATGGCAAAAACTTCGAGTCACTTGGCATACCTAGCTGAAGATGTACAAGAGAACGGTCTACTGTTTTGTTTTTAGCTCACATACTGTAAACAAGTGGCCTTTTTGTGGTCTACTTAGTCCCTTTTTTTTTTTTTGCATTTTGTGCACTTTTTTGATGATTTCATTGTTTAAAATAGTGCTGGAGTGCTGGCTAGTATTTCTAAGCACAATAAGACTGTGGTGTGCCTTATAGAGAAAATACATGTTAGAGAAGCTTCTTTCAGAAATGCGTCATAGTTATAGCTGTAATGCTGTTGACCATGAGCTCAGTGCTAATACATCAACAATACCCATTAAATAAGGTGTATTTAAGCAGAAATATGCATACAACAAGGTTATGCATTGATCAGCTGACAAAAATATTATGATCAGAGGTTTGAAGGAAACAAACTCTGTGTTTCCCATAGGAGAAATCGTTTAGTAGTCACTATTTCAGTGCTCATGATGACTTTCTAGAACCTGACTACCATGAATGATGAAAATCAGCTGCATATATTAGTGTGTGTGTGTGTGTGTTCCAAGTTTTTTTTGTTATTCTCAGTAGCTGTATTGATCTACTTTTCTCTGTTCTTTTACAATCAGAAGCAGAAATTTCCTGCTTAATTTATTTTTGGTTTTTAATGGTTTTTAAGTGAAATAAAGCAGCATAGTATGTTTGTGAAAAGGTGACCAGCATCTGTTACATATCACTTACTAAGTATTAATTAAGAACATTAGCTAAAAAATAATATTTTAAAAGATATTTCTGTCTATAGATAGTCTTTATCAATGACTAAATTGAGGCTCAAAGATATTAAATAACTTGCTTAAGCCTAGATTTTAACTTAAGTCTGTTGGCTTCACAGCCAGTACTCTTACATGATTGTCACTTCACTCGTTGATTCAATTTTCTTATCTAAAAAATAATTGCTAATAATCCTCCATGCACAAGAATGTCATGAGCATGAATTAGAGAATGTCACTGTCAGAGACACACAGTAATTGCAAAACAGTGCTTGTCACATCAGATCTGTCACAGCTCCTCTCTAAAATACATTTAGCCTAGGAAAATGGCATGGGATTTCAGAAAAAGCATCTACAATGTGTGTTAGTGAAGATCCAGTAGTAGCTAAAAAAAAAAATCAATATATGACACACTTTTTCATTATGATGTGTTGTGATGGTTCTATTTGAAATGTTTCACGGAGGACAGTTATTTTAGTGCTTATCAGACTTGTTGAAAAGGCCCTTTGGGAGTGTTAATGCTTAAGATTCTTCATTAACTAGAAAGATGAATATCTGCCACTGGGCAGTAAACATATTTTAACAAATCACTCAAGAGGATAAGGTCACTTCTCCAATTTTATTCTCTAACACTAGATGTTTCAGTGTGATGACAGAGGGAAACATCTACTCCACTCATCAAAACTAGGGACTTGCTGATACAAGTTAGCCCAACAGTCCATCAGAAAAAAAAATAAATAAATAAAAGCCTTACCATTTATCCACAGCCAAAACATGCATGGATCATTGTACATGGTCCTGAAATGCTTCAAGTCAAACTGCCAAAGTGGCTTGTTATATATTAAACTAATGATCTGCCCTCTAAACCAATGCCTTCTCCTGCTTTTCTGTCATACCTAGGATTACTAACCCCTTAATCACCCACACGAGAACCTTGGGAGCGACTTTTAATTTCTCCCTTTGCCTCACCTACATTACTAAACAATAAATCTGTATATTTTATTTTCTGTTTCCCAAGTGCAGTTAACTCCACTAAATCCATATTAAGGATGCCATTTCTCAGCTGGACCATCATGCCTTCCTTGGATAGCTATGTGAGCCATTTAATGGATCGTCACACCTTTGGCTTGGCCCTTAAATTCAACCTCCACAAAGGTATTGAGTGATCTTTCGTAGCACAAGTGGCCGTGGCACTCCATTGTTAGGACATTTTATTTCCCACAACAGATTACCTGACACACTGCAGTCACAGAGTAAAGATCTGTACAATAGTGTGTTGAACTGAGTGATGTAAATAGATTTCAACCATGCCAACTTTCACAACTTCATTTAGTAATGAAAGTACATATCTATTCCTGAACTTAAGGGAAAACTCAGGGATGGAGATCTGGATTTGACTGTCATCAGTTTAAAGGTGGAAGGTAAGGCCATGGTAGTGAGTGTGTTTTGTTAAGGATCTAGAAATACTTCGATTAAAAGGAGACATTCACCACCAGACACCAAATTATTTCCCGCTTGATTTGGGGATATTATATTATAAGCTTATAATGTTATCATGCTTTATAATTCAGAGAAATAGTATATATATATATATATATATATATATATATATTCACAATTATTACAATTGAGACTTGTCGTAACCTTGTGAGGTAGGGTTCATGTTATAGTTAAATGCAAGGTTGTCCCAGAAAGATTTAGTGAGTTGTCTAGGATATGATGACTAGGAATTTGTAGAACCTATAGTTGATTTCTAGGGTGAAGGACTCTTCCCAATAAACTGCATTGCCTTTACTGTAAGAGGGCTAACAGTCTTGACTTTTATACCAGTTAGCCACACCTGGAGACCCTACTGTGTACCTGGCATTGTGCTTGGCTGTGCACTAAAAAGTGAGCTGGCCCTAGTCTTCCAGAATTAACGTGAAAAGAGAATACAAAGCTAAATATAAAATGATGTGCCAAGTGCCATTATAAAGGTACAGATGGAAAGTTGCAGAGCCCAGAAGGGTACCAGTGGTGATAAAGAGAGGGAACAGCATAGAAGAATGTCTCTCCACTTGATGAACTTATGGTCCACGATTTCTTTCTCCTTCCACATTCATCATTCATACAATAAGCATGGTCTGAGCAGGTGTGAGTCTGGTACTGTCCTAGGTGCTGGCAAAATAGCAATAACTAAATAGTATTTCTGCTCTCATGGATACATAAATTTTAGTGGGATGAGGGAATAAGAGAATAAACAAAATGTCAGAGAGTGATAAGAGAAAAATAAGGCGTGAAAATAAGGTGCAGAAGGTAAGAAGAAACACTTGTAATTTTAAATGGAGTAGTCACAAAATTTGACTGAAGTTTATGTCTTTTCAACAAATAATTTGTGTTAGTTTCCTATTGCTGCTGGAAAAAGTTAAGACAAACTTTTAGCCTAAAAGGACACAAATTGATTATCTCACAATCCTAAAGTCAGCAGTCCAAAATCAATTTCACTAGGATAAAATCTCAAGGCCTCAGCAGGCTGGGTCCCTTCTGGAAGCTCCAAGGAAGAATCCATTTCCTAGCATTTTCCAGATTCCAGAGGCTGCTTGCATTCCTTGGCACTAGGCCTCTTCTTCCGTCTTCAAGGCCAATAACAGCATCTTCAAACCTCTCTCTGATATCTGCTTCCATAGTCACACAGCCTCCTCTGATTCCAGCTGCCACCCTCCTGAAGGGTCCTTGTGATTAAGTTAGGACCATCTAGGCCATCCGGGATAACCTCCCCTTTTCTAAATGTTTAACTTAATCACATCTGCAAAGTCCGTTTGCCATGTACAGTAACATATTCACAAATTCCAGCAAGTAGGAAATAGGCATCTTTAGGGCAACTGATTTATCTTTATTTAATTCAAATAAAGTAAAATAAGATGGGACAACTATAGTAGATTTTAAGTAGACATCATATGCCATGCTTAAATATATGGTTTCTGTTTTTAATTAATTTTTTAGAGCAGTTTAAAGTTCACAGCAAAATTAAGAGAAAAGTGGAGAGATTTCCCATACATCCGTAGACTCCTCCATGATCAACACCACCTACCAGAGTGGTACATTTGTTACAACTGATGAATCTGCATTGACATATCATCATTACTGAAAGCCTACAGTTTACATTAAGGTTCACTCTAGGTGTTTTACATTATATGGGTTTGGACAAATGTACAATGATTGGCATCCATCATTATGATGTCATAAAAACTATTTTCAGTGTCCTAAAATCTTCTGTGTTCTGCCTATTCATCATTTCTCCCAACCCTCCAGCTCCTGGTAACCAGTGACCTTTTTACTGTCTATATAGTTTTGCCTTTTCCAGAATGTCATATAGTTAGAAACACAGAGTATGTAACCTTTACAGATTGGCTTCTTTTACTTAGGAATATACATTTAAGTTTTCTCCATGTCTATTTACGGCGTGATGGCCCATTTCTTTTTTTTTTTTTTTTTTTTTGCGGTACGAGGGCCTCTCACTGTTGTGGCCTCTCCCGTTGCAGATTGCAGAGCACAGGCTCCGGACGTGCAGGCCATGGCTCACGGGCCCAGCCGCTCCGCCGCATGTGGGATCCTCCCGGACTGGGGCACGAACCCATGTCCCTTGCACTGGCAGGTGGACTCTCAAGCACTGCGCCACCAGGGAAGCCCCCATTTCTTTTTAATGCTGAATAATATTCCATTGTCTGCATGTACCACAGCTTGTTTATCCATTCACCTGTGGAAGGACATCTTAGTTGTTTCAAGTTTGGGCAGTTATAAACATCTATGTGCAGATTTTTGTATGGACATGAGTATTCAACTCCTTTAAATAAATACCCAGGAGAATGATTGCCAGGTTGTACAATAAGGGTATGTTTAGTTTTGTAAGAAGCCACCAAACTGTCTTCCAGTGCCATTTTGCATTCTCACCAGCAATGAATGAGTGTCCCTCTTGCTACACATCCTCACCATCATTTGGTGGTGTCAATGTCCCAGATGTAATCCATCCTAATAGGTATTAGTGGTATCCCATTGTTGTTTTATTTGCATTTCCCTGATGACATAGGACATGAAGCATCTTTTCGTATGCTTATTTGCCATCTGTCTATATTCTTTGGTGAGGTGTCTGTTAAGGTCTTTGGCCCCTTTTTAGAGAAAGTTGTTTGTTTTTTTTTCCTACTGCATTTTAAGTGTTCTTTGCACATTTTGAATGAGAGTAGTTATCAGATGTGTCTTTTGAGAATATTTTCTCCCAGTCTGTGACTTTTCTTCTCTTTCTCTTGACATTGTCTTTCACAGAGCAAAAGCTTTTAATTTTAATGAAGTTCAACTTATGAATTATTTCTTTTATGGATCATGCCTTTGGCATTATATCTAAAGCGTCATTGCCTTACCCAAAGTCATATCGGTTTTGTCTTATGTTCTATCCTAGGAGTTCCATAGTTTTTGCCTTTTATATTTTAAATCTGTGATCCATTGTGAGTTAATTTTTGTAAAGGATGTAAGGTCTGTGTTCAGGTTTATTTTATTTTATTTTTTGCATGTACATGCCTGGCTGTTCCAGCACCATTTGTTGAAAAAACTCTTTGCTTTATTGTATTGTCTTTGCTCCTTAGTCAAAGATCAGCTGACTATATACATGTGGGTCTATTTATGGGGCTCTCTTCTGTTCCATTGGCCTATTTGTCCATTCTTTCACCAACACCACACTGCCCTGTTCACTATTGCTTTACAGCAGTAAGTCTTGAAGTCGGAGAATGTCAGTCCTCCAACATTGTTCTTCAGTACTGTGTTGACTATTCTGGGCCATTACCTTGCTATAAACTTTAAAGTTAATTTGTCAATATCCAAAAAATAACTTGCTGGGATTTTTATTAGAACTGCAGTGAAGCTATAGATCAGGTTGGGAAGAACGGACATGTTGACAATATTGAGTCTTCCTAGCTATGAAAATGGAATCTCTCTCTATTTCTTTAGTTCTTTGATTTTGTTTGGGTTTTACAGTTTTCCTCATATAGATCTCATACATAGTTTTTAGGTTTATTCCTAAGTATTTCACTTTTGGGGGGTGCTATTGTAAATGCTATTGGATTTTTCATTTCAAATTCCACTTGTCCATTGTTTGTACTATAAGGAAACTGTTGACTCTTGTAGATTAATCTTGCTTCATGCAACCTTGTTATAATCACTTATTAGATCTAGGAGGGTTTTTTTGTCAGTTCTTTCAGATTTTCTGCATAGACGATCATGTCATCTCTATGTGAAGATAGTTTAATTTCTTCCTTCCCAAACTGCATACATTTTATTTCGTTAACTTTTCTTATCCTGTTAGCTAGAAATTCCAGTACAATGTTGAAAAGGAATGGTGACAAGGGAATTTTTGCCTTGTACCTGATCTTAGTGGGAAAGCTTTGAGTTTCTCACCACTAAGAATGAGTTAGCTCTACATATTTTGTGGCTAGTCTTTATCAAATTGAGGAAATACTCCTCTCTTCCTAGTTTACTGAGAGTTTTTAACCATAAATGAGTGTTGGATTTTTTCAAATGCTTTTTCTGCATCTATTGATATGGTCATTTTTTTTCTGTTGCTGTGATGAATTACATTATTTGATGGTCAAATGTTGAACTAGGTTTGAGTATCTGGGATAAATCTTACTTGGTCATTGTGTATAATTCTTTTTACCATTGTTGGATTCTATTTCTTCCTAGTTTGGGGATTTTTGCATTTATGTTCATGAGAGATATTGGACTGTAGTCTTCTTTCTTGTACTGTCTTTGTCTGGTTTTGGTATTTGCCTAATACTGGCCTCACAAGTGAGCTGGGGAGTATTTCCTCTTCTTTTATCCTCGAAAGAGATTGTAGAAAATTGGTATAATTACTTCCTTAAATATTTGGTAGAATTTACTAGTGAATCCATTTGGGTATGATGCTTTTTAAAAAACTTATTGATTCAAATTCCTTAATAATTATATGCATATTTAGATTTATTTATTGGGTGTGTCCTTCAAAGAATTTGTCATTTGGTTCTCAAATTTGGGGGCAGAAAGTAGTTTATAGTATTCCTTTATTATCCCTTCAGCATCCATAAGGTCTGTACAAACTTATGTTTTAAAATGATAATCTGGATGATGTCATGAAAATAAACTATAAAGGAGCAAGTGGGAAAGCCCGGCAGCCAGCTAGGAGATTATTTCTGTAATCTAACTGAGAAATGATGGCAGTTCAGACCAGTGTGCTAATATTGGTGGAAGAGCCAACTGAAGACAGTCTTCATCTCTGCTCCTCTGTTTTTGATTTCCAGAATTTCAATTTAATTTTATTTTTAGTTTCTATCTCTGCTGAACTTACCCACCTGATCCTGGATTTTGCCTACTTTTTCCATTAGTCTTTAATGTAACAATCATAATTAGTTTTTAAATTTTGTGCCACTTTTGAGCACGCTTCTGGTAACTATTTTTTTCTGATTGTGATCTATTACCTTTTTGTATTCCACATAATAACTTATTAAAAATTAAGCATGTTGTATATGACAGATGATAATGAAATTAATTTTTTAATGCAAAAGCATGCCTTTCTTTCTACCATTTTAAAGTCACCAAATATTAATCCTTCTAGCCTTATCCTTTTGGTTGTATACTTCACGTACTCCATATTGTAATTCTTTTTATTCAGCCTAAAGAATTCCCTTTGGTATTTATTGCAGTATAGTTCTGTTATCAATAAATTCTTCCAGCTTTTGTTTGTCTGATAGTGCCTTTTATTCTTTCAGGTTTGAAAAATACTTTCTCTGGATGTAAAATATTTACATATACAGTTGATCCTCAGTATTTGTAGATTCATTATTTACAAACTCACCTACTTGCTAAAGTTTGTAACTCAAAATTAATGCATATGGTGCTTTCAAGGTCACCCACAAACACGTGTAGGATGGCAAAAACTTCGAGTCACTTGGCATACCTAGCTGAAGATGTACAAGAGAACGGTCTACTGTTTTGTTTTTAGCTCACATACTGTAAACAAGTGGCCTTTTTGTGGTCTACTTAGTCCCTTTTTTTTTTTTTGCATTTTGTGCACTTTTTTGATGATTTCATTGTTTAAAATAGTGCTGGAGTGCTGGCTAGTATTTCTAAGCACAATAAGACTGTGGTGTGCCTTATAGTGAAAATACATGTTAGAGAAGCTTCTTTCAGAAATGCGTCATAGTTATAGCTGTAATGCTGTTGACCATGAGCTCAGTGCTAATACATCAACAATACCCATTAAATAAGGTGTATTTAAGCAGAAATATGCATACAACAAGGTTATGCATTGATCAGCTGACAAAAATATTATGATCAGAGGTTTGAAGGAAACAAACTCTGTGTTTCCCATAGGAGAAATCGTTTAGTAGTCACTATTTCAGTGCTCATGATGACTTTCTAGAACCTGACTACCATGAATGATGAAAATCAGCTGCATATATTAGTGTGTGTGTGTGTGTGTTCCAAGTTTTTTTTGTTATTCTCAGTAGCTGTATTGATCTACTTTTCTCTGTTCTTTTACAATCAGAAGCAGAAATTTCCTGCTTAATTTATTTTTGGTTTTTAATGGTTTTTAAGTGAAATAAAGCAGCATAGTATGTTTGTGAAAAGGTGACCAGCATCTGTTACATATCACTTACTAAGTATTAATTAAGAACATTAGCTAAAAAATAATATTTTAAAAGATATTTCTGTCTATAGATAGTCTTTATCAATGACTAAATTGAGGCTCAAAGATATTAAATAACTTGCTTAAGCCTAGATTTTAACTTAAGTCTGTTGGCTTCACAGCCAGTACTCTTACATGATTGTCACTTCACTCGTTGATTCAATTTTCTTATCTAAAAAATAATTGCTAATAATCCTCCATGCACAAGAATGTCATGAGCATGAATTAGAGAATGTCACTGTCAGAGACACACAGTAATTGCAAAACAGTGCTTGTCACATCAGATCTGTCACAGCTCCTCTCTAAAATACATTTAGCCTAGGAAAATGGCATGGGATTTCAGAAAAAGCATCTACAATGTGTGTTAGTGAAGATCCAGTAGTAGCTAAAAAAAAAAATCAATATATGACACACTTTTTCATTATGATGTGTTGTGATGGTTCTATTTGAAATGTTTCACGGAGGACAGTTATTTTAGTGCTTATCAGACTTGTTGAAAAGGCCCTTTGGGAGTGTTAATGCTTAAGATTCTTCATTAACTAGAAAGATGAATATCTGCCACTGGGCAGTAAACATATTTTAACAAATCACTCAAGAGGATAAGGTCACTTCTCCAATTTTATTCTCTAACACTAGATGTTTCAGTGTGATGACAGAGGGAAACATCTACTCCACTCATCAAAACTAGGGACTTGCTGATACAAGTTAGCCCAACAGTCCATCAGAAAAAAAAATAAATAAATAAAAGCCTTACCATTTATCCACAGCCAAAACATGCATGGATCATTGTACATGGTCCTGAAATGCTTCAAGTCAAACTGCCAAAGTGGCTTGTTATATATTAAACTAATGATCTGCCCTCTAAACCAATGCCTTCTCCTGCTTTTCTGTCATACCTAGGATTACTAACCCCTTAATCACCCACACGAGAACCTTGGGAGCGACTTTTAATTTCTCCCTTTGCCTCACCTACATTACTAAACAATAAATCTGTATATTTTATTTTCTGTTTCCCAAGTGCAGTTAACTCCACTAAATCCATATTAAGGATGCCATTTCTCAGCTGGACCATCATGCCTTCCTTGGATAGCTATGTGAGCCATTTAATGGATCGTCACACCTTTGGCTTGGCCCTTAAATTCAACCTCCACAAAGGTATTGAGTGATCTTTCGTAGCACAAGTGGCCGTGGCACTCCATTGTTAGGACATTTTATTTCCCACAACAGATTACCTGACACACTGCAGTCACAGAGTAAAGATCTGTACAATAGTGTGTTGAACTGAGTGATGTAAATAGATTTCAACCATGCCAACTTTCACAACTTCATTTAGTAATGAAAGTACATATCTATTCCTGAACTTAAGGGAAAACTCAGGGATGGAGATCTGGATTTGACTGTCATCAGTTTAAAGGTGGAAGGTAAGGCCATGGTAGTGAGTGTGTTTTGTTAAGGATCTAGAAATACTTCGATTAAAAGGAGACATTCACCACCAGACACCAAATTATTTCCCGCTTGATTTGGGGATATTATATTATAAGCTTATAATGTTATCATGCTTTATAATTCAGAGAAATAGTATATATATATATATATATATATATATATATATTCACAATTATTACAATTGAGACTTGTCGTAACCTTGTGAGGTAGGGTTCATGTTATAGTTAAATGCAAGGTTGTCCCAGAAAGATTTAGTGAGTTGTCTAGGATATGATGACTAGGAATTTGTAGAACCTATAGTTGATTTCTAGGGTGAAGGACTCTTCCCAATAAACTGCATTGCCTTTACTGTAAGAGGGCTAACAGTCTTGACTTTTATACCAGTTAGCCACACCTGGAGACCCTACTGTGTACCTGGCATTGTGCTTGGCTGTGCACTAAAAAGTGAGCTGGCCCTAGTCTTCCAGAATTAATGTGAAAAGAGAATACAAAGCTAAATATAAAATGATGTGCCAAGTGCCATTATAAAGGTACAGATGGAAAGTTGCAGAGCCCAGAAGGGTACCAGTGGTGATAAAGAGAGGGAACAGCATAGAAGAATGTCTCTCCACTTGATGAACTTATGGTCCACGATTTCTTTCTCCTTCCACATTCATCATTCATACAATAAGCATGGTCTGAGCAGGTGTGAGTCTGGTACTGTCCTAGGTGCTGGCAAAATAGCAATAACTAAATAGTATTTCTGCTCTCATGGATACATAAATTTTAGTGGGATGAGGGAATAAGAGAATAAACAAAATGTCAGAGAGTGATAAGAGAAAAATAAGGCGTGAAAATAAGGTGCAGAAGGTAAGAAGAAACACTTGTAATTTTAAATGGAGTAGTCACAAAATTTGACTGAAGTTTATGTCTTTTCAACAAATAATTTGTGTTAGTTTCCTATTGCTGCTGGAAAAAGTTAAGACAAACTTTTAGCCTAAAAGGACACAAATTGATTATCTCACAATCCTAAAGTCAGCAGTCCAAAATCAATTTCACTAGGATAAAATCTCAAGGCCTCAGCAGGCTGGGTCCCTTCTGGAAGCTCCAAGGAAGAATCCATTTCCTAGCATTTTCCAGATTCCAGAGGCTGCTTGCATTCCTTGGCACTAGGCCTCTTCTTCCGTCTTCAAGGCCAATAACAGCATCTTCAAACCTCTCTCTGATATCTGCTTCCATAGTCACACAGCCTCCTCTGATTCCAGCTGCCACCCTCCTGAAGGGTCCTTGTGATTAAGTTAGGACCATCTAGGCCATCCGGGATAACCTCCCCTTTTCTAAATGTTTAACTTAATCACATCTGCAAAGTCCGTTTGCCATGTACAGTAACATATTCACAAATTCCAGCAAGTAGGAAATAGGCATCTTTAGGGCAACTGATTTATCTTTATTTAATTCAAATAAAGTAAAATAAGATGGGACAACTATAGTAGATTTTAAGTAGACATCATATGCCATGCTTAAATATATGGTTTCTGTTTTTAATTAATTTTTTAGAGCAGTTTAAAGTTCACAGCAAAATTAAGAGAAAAGTGGAGAGATTTCCCATACATCCGTAGACTCCTCCATGATCAACACCACCTACCAGAGTGGTACATTTGTTACAACTGATGAATCTGCATTGACATATCATCATTACTGAAAGCCTACAGTTTACATTAAGGTTCACTCTAGGTGTTTTACATTATATGGGTTTGGACAAATGTACAATGATTGGCATCCATCACTATGATGTCATAAAAACTATTTTCAGTGTCCTAAAATCTTCTGTGTTCTGCCTATTCATCATTTCTCCCAACCCTCCAGCTCCTGGTAACCAGTGACCTTTTTACTGTCTATATAGTTTTGCCTTTTCCAGAATGTCATATAGTTAGAAACACAGAGTATGTAACCTTTACAGATTGGCTTCTTTTACTTAGGAATATACATTTAAGTTTTCTCCATGTCTATTTACGGCGTGATGGCCCATTTCTTTTTTTTTTTTTTTTTTTTTGCGGTACGAGGGCCTCTCACTGTTGTGGCCTCTCCCGTTGCAGATTGCAGAGCACAGGCTCCGGACGTGCAGGCCATGGCTCACGGGCCCAGCCGCTCCGCCGCATGTGGGATCCTCCCGGACTGGGGCACGAACCCATGTCCCTTGCACTGGCAGGTGGACTCTCAAGCACTGCGCCACCAGGGAAGCCCCCATTTCTTTTTAATGCTGAATAATATTCCATTGTCTGCATGTACCACAGCTTGTTTATCCATTCACCTGTGGAAGGACATCTTAGTTGTTTCAAGTTTGGGCAGTTATAAACATCTATGTGCAGATTTTTGTATGGACATGAGTATTCAACTCCTTTAAATAAATACCCAGGAGAATGATTGCCAGGTTGTACAATAAGGGTATGTTTAGTTTTGTAAGAAGCCACCAAACTGTCTTCCAGGGAGGCTGTGCCATTTTGCATTCTCACCAGCAATGAATGAGCGTCCCTCTTGCTACACATCCTCACCATCATTTGGTGGTGTCAATGTCCCAGCTGTAATCCATCCTAATAGGTATTAGTGGTATGCCATTGTTGTTTTATTTGCATTTCCCTGGTCACTTTCTTATTGTTGCTTTTAAGATTCCTTAGCATATTTTGGATAACAGTCGTCTATCAGAAGTGCCTTTTTCAAATATTTTCTCCCAGTCTGTGACTTTTCTTCTCTTTCTCTTGACATTGTCTTTCACAGAGCAAAAGCTTTTAATTTTAATGAAGTTCAACTTATGAATTATTTCTTTTATGGATCATGCCTTTGGCATTATATCTAAAGCGTCATTGCCTTACCCAAAGTCATATCGGTTTTGTCTTATGTTCTATCCTAGGAGTTCCATAGTTTTTGCCTTTTATATTTTAAATCTGTGATCCATTGTGAGTTAATTTTTGTAAAGGATGTAAGGTCTGTGTTCAGGTTTATTTTATTTTATTTTTTGCATGTACATGCCTGGCTGTTCCAGCACCATTTGTTGAAAAAACTCTTTGCTTTATTGTAGTGTCTTTGCTCCTTAGTCAAAGATCAGCTGACTATATACATGTGGGTCTATTTATGGGGCTCTCTTCTGTTCCATTGGCCTATTTGTCCATTCTTTCACCAACACCACACTGCCCTGTTCACTATTGCTTTACAGCAGTAAGTCTTGAAGTCGGAGAATGTCAGTCCTCCAACATTGTTCTTCAGTACTGTGTTGACTATTCTGGGCCATTACCTTGCTATAAACTTTAAAGTTAATTTGTCAATATCCAAAAAATAACTTGCTGGGATTTTTATTAGAACTGCAGTGAAGCTATAGATCAGGTTGGGAAGAACGGACATGTTGACAATATTGAGTCTTCCTAGCTATGAAAATGGAATCTCTCTCTATTTCTTTAGTTCTTTGATTTTGTTTGGGTTTTACAGTTTTCCTCATATAGATCTCATACATAGTTTTTAGGTTTATTCCTAAGTATTTCACTTTTGGGGGGTGCTATTGTAAATGCTATTGGATTTTTCATTTCAAATTCCACTTGTCCATTGTTTGTACTATAAGGAAACTGTTGACTCTTGTAGATTAATCTTGCTTCATGCAACCTTGTTATAATCACTTATTAGATCTAGGAGGGTTTTTTTGTCAGTTCTTTCAGATTTTCTGCATAGACGATCATGTCATCTCTATGTGAAGATAGTTTAATTTCTTCCTTCCCAAACTGCATACATTTTATTTCGTTAACTTTTCTTATCCTGTTAGCTAGAAATTCCAGTACAATGTTGAAAAGGAATGGTGACAAGGGAATTTTTGCCTTGTACCTGATCTTAGTGGGAAAGCTTTGAGTTTCTCACCACTAAGAATGAGTTAGCTCTACATATTTTGTGGCTAGTCTTTATCAAATTGAGGAAATACTCCTCTCTTCCTAGTTTACTGAGAGTTTTTAACCATAAATGAGTGTTGGATTTTTTCAAATGCTTTTTCTGCATCTATTGATATGGTCATTTTTTTTCTGTTGCTGTGATGAATTACATTATTTGATGGTCAAATGTTGAACTAGGTTTGAGTATCTGGGATAAATCTTACTTGGTCATTGTGTATAATTCTTTTTACCATTGTTGGATTCTATTTCTTCCTAGTTTGGGGATTTTTGCATTTATGTTCATGAGAGATATTGGACTGTAGTCTTCTTTCTTGTACTGTCTTTGTCTGGTTTTGGTATTTGCCTAATACTGGCCTCACAAGTGAGCTGGGGAGTATTTCCTCTTCTTTTATCCTCGAAAGAGATTGTAGAAAATTGGTATAATTACTTCCTTAAATATTTGGTAGAATTTACTAGTGAATCCATTTGGGTATGATGCTTTTTAAAAAACATATTAATTATTGATTCAAATTCCTTAATAATTATATGCATATTTAGATTTATTTATTGGGTGTGTCCTTCAAAGAATTTGTCATTTGGTTCTCAAATTTGGGGGCAGAAAGTAGTTTATAGTATTCCTTTATTATCCCTTCAGCATCCATAAGGTCTGTACAAACTTATGTTTTAAAATGATAATCTGGATGATGTCATGAAAATAAACTATAAAGGAGCAAGTGGGAAAGCCCGGCAGCCAGCTAGGAGATTATTTCTGTAATCTAACTGAGAAATGATGGCAGTTCAGACCAGTGTGCTAATATTGGTGGTAGTAAGAGAAAGACATCAATAAATTATTACTAAGGTGTATAGTCCAAAAATACTGGCAGAATATGCAGAAGCCTGAGGGATAAATATGTTTTGATATAGGGTATATTAATAGTTCAGTTTTTGATTTGCTAAATTTGAAAATCATATTCATATTTCAAGTAGAAATTTTGAAAAGGTAGCTGGAGTTTGGATTTCAATAGAGAGATCCAGATTGGAAACAGAAATTTGGGTGGTAGTCACAGATATGAGATTAGATTAAATCATCACATTTTGGTAGAGAAGAGATTGTTATACCAAGCAAGCCCTGGATAACTCCAATGACATAGTTAGAAAGATGAGGCAAAACCTGCAAAGTAGCTGAAAGAGAATAGCCATTGAAGTAAGGATAAAACCAGGAGAATTTCGTGTCATGAAAGTCAAGTGCAGAAGGAGTTAAAGAAGATGAAGATTGAACACTACATTCAAATAATATCAAATACTATTTGGAACATTAAAATGTCAAATATTAAAAGATCAATATTTTATATATATATATATATATATATGTATAAATGTGGCTCCTAAAGATATATATTAAATATAGGTAGGGCTATGCTATTGCTGTAAAAAAAAAAAGATTAACAAATATACAAGGCATCAATTGATGGAGTATTTTGGCAAAAGCTGGATCGGAGTAGGTTCATGGATTAAGAGAGGTATAGAATCAGAGGGTAGCACATCTATGCACCCCTTTAGAGGAGCTTAACTGTAAAGCAAAAGGAAGAAATGAAATAATTACTAAGGTAATGGAGTTAAGTAAGGATTCTGTTTATTTGTTTTTAACTTGAGGGAAATAATGTTTGAATGCTATGGGAAACATCCAATGAACCTAGGAAAACTGACCATGCAGGAGAAGATGAGAATATTAGCTGAAGTAATGGCCTTGAGTAAGTGAGAGGGAATGCCCTCAAGTGCACAGTCTGAGAATTTGACTGTAGCTTGGAGCACGGATAGTTCAATCACAGCAAGAGGAGAGAAGGCGGGATAGACGGGCAAAGGCTGTGGAAGTCATCTCCTTCCTTTTTTTTTTTCAGTGAATCAGAAAGTAAAGTCATTAGCTGAGGCTGAGAGGGTGACAACGTTGGCTTTGAAGAGAAGGTATGGAATATTGACTGGAGAGCGGTGAAGAGTGAATGAACTAAAAAAAATGTGTAAATAATAGTCTCGATTAAGGATGCTGTTAGGTCATTGTTTCTTTTTTTATTATTTTTTTACTGTTTTAACATCTTTATTGGAGTATAAATGCTTTACAATGGTGTAATGGTGTGTTAGTTTCTGCTGTATAACAAAGTGAATCAGCTACATGTATACATATATCCCCATATCTCCTCCCTCTTGCATCTCCCTCCAACCCTCCCTATCCCACCCCTCTAGGTGGTCACAAAGCACCGAGCTGATCTCCCTGTGCTATGCGGCTGCTTCCCACTAGCTATCTATTTTACGTTTGGTAGTGTATATATGTCCATGCCACTCTCTCACTTCGTCCCAGCTTACCCTTCCCCCTCCTTGTATCCACAAGTCCATTCTCTACGTCTGTCCTGCCCCTAGGTTCTTCAGAACCTTTTTTTTTTTTTTTTTTTAGATTCCATATATGTTTAGCATATGGTATTTGTTTTTCTCTTTCTGACTTACTTCACTCTGTATGACAGTCTCTAGGTCCATCTACCTCATTACAAATACCTTAATTTCGTTTCTTTTTATGGCTGAGTAATATTCCATTGTATA
>NC_041223.1:4236248-4251132 GCF_002837175.3 Physeter macrocephalus | reverse complement strand
TTTCATGTGTTTGTTGGCAATCTGTGTATCTTCTTTGGAGAAACGTCTATTTAGGTCTTCTGCCCATTTTTGGATTGGGTTGTTTGGTTTTTTAATATTGAGTTGCATGAGCTGCTTGTATATTTTGGAGACTAATCCTTTGTCAGTTACTTCATTTGCAAATATTTTCTCCCATTCTGAGGGTTGTCTTTTCGTCTTGTTTATGGTTTCCTTTGCTGTGCAAAGGCTTTTAAGTTTCATTAGGTCCCATTTGTTTATTTTTGTTTTTATTTCCATTTCTCTAGGAGGTGGGTCCAAAGGATCTTGCTGTGATATATGTCATAGAGTGTTCTGCCTATGTTTTCCTCTCAGAGTTTTATAGTGGCTGGCCTTACATTTAGGTCTTTAATCTATTTTGAGTTTATATTTGTGTATGGTGTTAGGGAGTGTTCTAATTTCATTCTTCTACATGTAGCTGTCCCGTTTTCCCAGCACCACTTATTGAAGAGGCTGGCTTTTCTCCATTTTTTCTTAACTTAAAATGGTGCAAGTTCTCAGGGCTGTAAGGTGTTCCCCAAACCAATCATCTCCACATGTACAGGCACAGGAGGGCAGTTGCATTTAAGTGGGTTGGGGTTTGTCGAGCGAGTACAATGTACACGTTCACTCTGGGTCTTTGCACATTTCCTTCTGCCTAATAAAGTGTACAATCCCCCAACTTAAATTTGTCACAATCTAGAGGTAGTTTAGGGCAAAAAAAAAAGTCAAGAGCATTCAAAATATAAAAAAGCTGATTCTAGAATACCTTGTAACATTTTCATAAAATCCTTGTTAACTTTTAGAACTCAATATCATAGGAAGGGTCTGCACAGACATGATGGGCTATACCTGGGGTGATGGATCAATGATAGGAGAAAATACTGAACAGCAGGCAGAGTGAAGAAGTGGATTCAATTTCTGGATTTTTATAATATGCTGATTTAAAATTATAGAAAAAGCATATAAGCGACTTACCCGTAATAAGGTATATAAACAATGATATGCTAAGGCACATTTTACCAAAACAAGGTGAACGATAATTAGAAACAATGTCTTTAAAAGGAGAGAGAGGGCTTCCCTGGTGGCGCAGTGGTTGAGAGTCCGCCTGCCGATGCAGGGGACACGGGTTCGTGCCCCGGTCCGGGAAGATCCCACGTGCCGCGGAGCGGCTGGGCCCGTGAGCCATGGCCGCTGAGCCTGCGCGTCCAGAGCCTGTGCTCCGCAAAGGGAGAGGCCACAACAGTGAGAGGCCCGCGTATCCCACCCCCCAAAAAAAAGGAGAGAGAGAGAACTTGTTGATACACTTGAAGGCAATAGAAGTGCATAAATATATCTCCTGTTACCCACACCTGCATCTTCCTTGACAATTATGCTGAAAACAATAAGACATGGATTCATGTCCTGTTATTCTATCACCTTACACAATGATCATCTCAACATTTAAATTTCTGCTGTGTTTTAATTATCAATAGGGTTTTTAAATAACAACATCCACTTTCTTAAAATAAATATTTTATGAAGCATTATTTTTAAGCATCTTGACTTTTATGGAGACAAAATAATCATGGTAAGACTATTTCTAATATTGTGTGAGTCTAAAAAATGAAGTATTCAATGTAAAATTTAGAGACACATACGTTTTTAAGCTTAAATCAGTCCCATACAGAGAAGCAGGCACATATCAGACATTATTGTGGTTTAGTCAATTATATGCAACCAAGTAAACATCTGTGATCCCTCTTTGTCAACAGTTTGATTCTACTAAGATTTCTTGCATTATTGCTCCAGACACTGTCACTTTTAAGAGTCTAAGTATCTGAGTTGGATTTTAAATATAGGTGGAATTTAAGGGTATAGGGCCCTCCATATGACATACTGATCAAACCAGATATAAGTGAGAAGCAAATAAAAGACAAAGTCACAAAAGATATCAAGAAACTTTAGAATCAAATAAGAAAGAAAGGAAACTATATCTACTTTTTAATATGTTAAATTTGGTTATATCTCTTTGTATTAGAGTTAATACATTTAGGTACCTGCAGCTCCACATCTGGGTAAATTCTAATTTAAATTCTGAAAACATTGGTTCTCTGGCTAAAGCACTCATGTAAAATTGAGTGGTCTTTACACAGTGAATTGTTGCTGGAATCAAGCTGCAGCACAGCATTTGGTCATACAAATAACTCCATATTGTCCCTTCTAGAATATATGTGTGTCAATTACAGATGCTGCTTTCATATAGTTTCAATGAGCTCCAACACTAATTTCCCTGATTTATAAACTGTGATAATTTTACAGCCTGCTTTAAATACTCTGTGCTCGTTGGGGAAAGCAGCCTGTCTTTAAGACTGTGCAACATGCACGAGCTTCTATGTAGATATTCCACGAACCACGTGCATCTGTGTGGTATCCTGAACCTGCCAATGACTCATACATGGAACTAACTCAGATTAATGTCGAGGAATGAGAGGTCGTTGTAAACAGTAACTAAATAAGGCAGTTTCCAATTGGAAATACTTCTCATTGAGAAGCTGAAGTGCCCAGCTCTTTCATTTTCTGACTACCTGCACAGGAGAAGATAATCTTTAATTGTGATTTAGGTCTTTGTTTTGCTTTGTTTTATTTGTTAATGAAAGACTTATTATAAACTGACACAATGGAAAAGGTGCTGCTGAAAATACACAAAGCTCTTCATTGAATATCCCGAGTGACACCTTTCCCTACTGCAGTCCCCCACTCACCCCTTTTGGTACCTTACTATCTGATGCCTCCCTTGGAGGACCACTGTTTACGGGCACAAGCCAGGTGAGGCTGAGACTCCTGCCCTTACCTGCTCTTATTCTTGCAGGGAATAATAGCCCTGGAATGGAAGGTTAAAGGGGTGTGGGCCCATCTATCATGTAGCCACAGCACTGGCCAAGGAGGGTTTCCATCTTCATATGACTGGTTTATAACTAAGGAAGACCTTCTCCTGGGTAATGGCATTTATACCAGAACTTTCTCAGCTCCCACAGAAACCAGGGATCTTGTCCTAAAGCTCAGAAGCAAAGGAGAGGGTCTGAACAAGGTGCCAAGGGACAGCTCTATCCTCCCAGCACTAAGGCAAGCAGAAAGCATTTTCCTAAGGAGCTCTCATATAAATTTAAAATACGACCTGTCTGACAATTTCAATTTTTAACCACCAAGTCCTTAAAGAGAAGCAGGGCTAGACTCAAGAAAGAGAAAGGAAGGTAAATTTTGGATGCAAATGAAGGCCAGCTGCAGCAGTGGGAGGAAGGAGAACATTAAGATAAATGAGCCGCAGAATTTGTAGTAGGTCATTTCGGGTTATTCACTGATGTGGAAGGACCCTCCACAGCAGTACCTGGGAGTGATGGAGATCCAGTCTGATTGTCAGAGAAAGGTAGGCTCGTGGTTTTCTTTTCAGAATTCATGTCGTCAAGCCCGGGTTTATCACGAAAACCGCAGCTGTCAATTCAGGACAACAGAATACTTGGATTCAGAGCTAATCAGCCTGATTATGGATCCAGGGGATGCTCCGTGGCCAGGGTATAGGAGGTGGAAAGCGCAGTCAGACGGCCGCCCTGTAACTGCAGCTGTGCCTTATGCAGAACCGGGAGTAGCCTGGCTCACACCTCCTCCTAGTATGCTTCCCTTTTGCATCACTAGGTGGTCAGAGATGTCAGGTTAAGATTCAGAAAAACAAGAAGCATCATGCATATCCCCAACAAGTCAAACTAGTAGGAGCCTTGAAAAATTGATTTGCTGCTCTCTGAGGCTCAGTGGAGTGTACCAACAATACAGTGCACTACTCGGTAATCTTCAAGGTAAGGCCAGGGTATTCTAAGCAAAGATGCTTTGAGCAAAGTGGAAAGCACTTTTCTCTCCAACTTCCTTGGAAACAAAGTTGATCAAGAAAGACAGAAGTTGGCCTGTGCTGTTCTTCAGGTAATTGGCTATAAATAAACTACTATTCAAGAAATATTCAGTACAACCTACAGAGACCAAAGCTAAAGGAAACCCTATGACATCATAATGCATAAAAAGTATAACTGCTTAGGCAATAAAATGACCATCTCATATCTTTTAGGAGAAAAATGAACATTTGAAATAATTAGAACCATTCTATTTCTAGCGAGACAGACATTTCAGCAGGGCCTGTGATTGGAGTATCTGTGCCTTAGGGCAGCACAGAGAGCATTTCCTCCAAGGTGAGAGGCTGTGTCATTGCAGGACGTCAAGGTCGGTCAGCAAGAGCCTAAGCCACTCTGCAACACCATCTATAACAATTAGACAAGGCAGGTGCTCTCAAACTTGTTCAAAGCAGATGGACTTGAGAGGCACTTAGGAGGTAGAATCAACAGGACCCTGGTGACTGATTGGATGTAGAGGGTGAAGGATGGAGAAAAGCTGGGGATGATGTCACTTACGTTCCAGCTTGGGGAGGCCAGTAGATGGTGGTGCCCTTCACTGAGAAGTGAAACCCAGGAAGAGACTGATTTGGAGGGAAGGTCACTGGTCCTAGTAATGATTGTCATTTTCAACATCCTGCATTTAAAGTGCTTCTGAGATATGAAAATGGATATAATTGGAAATAAATTATATATACATTCATACTTGTTCATGAAAAAGATAAGATAGAACAAAGAATGTGGTCTGAAAAAAGAGAAGGGTGTCTTGACCTAATGATAATTCTGTTCCACGTGACTAATTTGTCTCAGACCACCTCTCTACCTGGGGAACTATATCCTTGCTGCTCACGGGCTTTCTCTAGTTGTGGCGAGCGGGGGCTGCCCTCCGTTGCGGTGTGCAGGCTTTCATTGTGGTGGCTTCTCTTGTCGCGGAGCATGGGCTCTCTTCAGTAGTTGTGGCACGCAGGCTCAGTAGTTGTGACTCGCGGGCAAGCTCAGTAGCTGTGGCACATGGGCTTAGTTGCTCTGCAGCATGTGGGATCTTCTCAGACCAGGGTTCGAACCCATGTCCCCTGCATTGGCAGGTGGATTCTTAACAGCTTGACCACCAGGGAAGCCCATATCCTCCACTTTTGATTCTCAAGTGAAGGATGATTTCTTGGTGAAACCTTTCCTAAATGCCTTTCCCCCGTGGGGTGGATTACTGTGTACTTTATGTCACAGCAACAAGGATTCTTCCTTGGTGTGTGACTGTGGGCACATCACCTATCTTTCTTATTTTCTCATTCTCATTTTCTTCATCAGTAAAATTGGGTAAAATAATAGTAATTACATCACGGAATTGTTACGAGCATTAATTGAGGTAATGTTTAGAGATTTTTTCAAACAATGACTGGACCTAATGAGTATTAGGCATCACTCAAGTTCTGAAGAAACTAAAAGGAAATTATGACATTATTTTGGCCAACATAGTATTAAGAAGAAATTTGCAAGTCATGGTTTAGTTACACGTGGAAAAACAACACCCTTTTCTTTTTTTTTCATGTTATTATTTGTTTTCTATTCATCTCATCTTAAAATTTAAGGCAGACTCTTCTAGCATCTTTGTATAACACATATAATATATACACTATTTTCCAGAAAATTGATTTGTTTTTTGCCGACAAACAACTTATAACCTATGAAATCTTTCCCAATTTTGTTATATAGCCCTCAAATACATTTTTTAATGACTATTTTCTAGTCCACCATAGAGATAAAATTGAGTAACTAAACATTATTGGAATGTTTGTTTCCATTTTATAAACATTTTGAATAAAATTATGGTTAACTTATGAGGAGCGAAATATTTGCACAGATCCTTAATATTTCCATAGGGTAAATTTCAAGATATAGAAGTTTATATTAATAATTTTAAAGCTTTCGGTAAATACTAATTGTTCCTAAGGAATTGTACCAATTTATACTGCACACCATCTTCCCCAGAAACTATAAAAATATGTCTCTTCTATATGCCTTCCATATGCTTGGTATTATCACTGAAAACATTCTGATAAATGCTAAAGTGGAATTTTATTCTCTGCTTTTAAAAATTATCCATCTGGTTAAATGTTTTTACATATTTTCAACCATTGTGATATTTCTTTTATATTATATGTTTGTGCCCTGATATTTCCCTGTTAAAAACTGTATATATGCACACTCATATATATTACATATTATAAGAATTTTTGACAATTTATATTTGCTTTACATTTGTATTCTTTTTAAATGTATAGAACGTTAATGTTCATGAAGTTTATTTTTTCAATTTCTCCTTTACATGTTTATGTAACAAAATGCATTTTCACTCTTATATTTTCACCTTTTACATTTAACTCCTCAATTTAAAAACTTTATTTTTATGTAAAATATATGGTAGAGTTCTTATTTTATCCATCATGAAATAATCAGGCAATTGTCTCAGAAATACTTATTAGATCATACACCTCTTTCTAGTCACTTGACAGTGTAGTTACAGGTTTTTAGAACCCTTTTCTCTGACACCAAACAAAAGGAACAAAAATAAAAATAAAATAGCAAGCTATACACCACTAATGCTGATGTTTCTTCTGTGGCACCATCGTCTACCAACCACCTACCTCAGGGGTTCTCCCTTCCTTATCTTCAGCATCTATTCCATCAGGAAATCCTGGAGTTTCTACCTTAAAGAAATCTCTCTATTCTTTTTACTGTTTTCTATCTCTTCCTAACAACACCTTCATTTACCATTATCTTTCTCTGGACCAATTTCAATTGCCTTCACTAGTCTCCCCTCCTGCCAATTTTGACCTTATTAAATTTTGACCAATTATGGCTTCTGCCAATGTGTTTTTGAAAACTATTACTTCATCAAATCAAGCTTTTCCTACATCGAAGTTTGCGGATATAAATTTGTCCAAAAATATACGACTACCATTAAGTTTTTAAAATGTTTTTACCAAGTCCCATTTGTCTTAGATTAGCTTTTGCTATCTTCAATGTCACAAGTTCCTTTGGCAAAGAACGGTGCCAGTTTAGCTAGCCTTTTTAAAGGGTGAAGCCCCCCTACTTCTTTCTTTTCGAATGCAGCGACCTGGTGAAAATACATCAATTTTGTCATATTGACACTCCTCCCAAGCCTTCTCTCCTCCTTCTCTTTTTCCTTCTCCTTCCTCTTCACCCTTCTCTTCCTTCTTCTAAGTCTGAGCCAGCTTCTATTATTGGCTCTAGAGACTAATTAATATTTCCTTTTTATAAAATATATTTAATACATTATCAAGTATGGATGATATTGATATCAGCCTTTTAGTTTACACATGTTTTCAGGATATTCATGTTGAATAAGTGACAGTGAATTACTGCAGTTTGGGTCACCTGTTTCTATATCAACTTGCATGCAGTGTTACCATACAAGTTTGAGTGATACCATGTAAATGAATGCATTGCATTTTGGGACATGTTGGGGAGAGGAACAACAATGGACCAAGTAATACTAGAGGAAATAGAGCAATATGGGCAGACATGGAATAGAGATTGTAGTGGAAAATGGCAACTTGAAAATATTTTAAGAAAAAAAAAATAGACATGGCAACAGATGTTAATTCAGTGGAGATGTTTAGTAACTTAATAAATTAATTTTGCAGTGTATATTTAAACAGTAAAATAAGGGAATTGTAAAAAAAAACACAGAAGTATGGAAAAATTTTCCCAACAATTATTAAAGTGTATTTTAATGCTATAATAGCTCTGTTTTAGTTAATATCAGTCTAGACTACCTCTACACTTCTTGATATCAGAGGATATAAGTTTTACATTTTTTAAATCTTTATCTTCTAATATTTTTTTCTTATCTCGGTCATCTAGTTTTTAAGATTCTCTTTTTTCATGTTTCTCATCTTCAAATATTTATGGATTTCTGGCTGTGTGTTCATCTTGGCTACGGGACCCTCTCTTCAATTCTTGGTGAGTGTTTCTATATCCTATAGTATAGCTTGGCTCCGGTGATTATGATCTGGGAACAGGTGGCCAGATGGGGCATTAGTGGCTAGTTTTCTGGACATGGGGATGAGCCCCCCATCTTCTGTGGATTTCCTGCTCAAATGCCCACACTCACTACTCAGACCCACAACCCGTTGCCTCATTTGCTTTTGTTTCTATTGCTTGGCCCAACCTGGGTGAAAGGGTTAAGAGAAAGGGGCAGGGGTTGAGTATCTCAGTTTCTCAGCCTGACTGTGCATGTAGTTTTCTGAACTACAGCATCGCAGACCTGCTCACTGTCTGAGTATGGGGCTCTTGTTTTTCTATCAATACATACACTTAGGCACCTGCATCAGAGGAATTTTTGTTTCGATTTCCCTGCTGTGTTAGCTTCCTGGGAATGCAGTAAGAAATTATCATGAACTTGGTAGCTCAAAACAACAGAAATAAATAGTCTCACACTTCTGGAGACCAGAATTCTGAAATCAGCTTCACCGTGTCAAAACTGAGGCTTCCCCAGGGCCACACGCCCCCTGTCAGGATGTTCCAGGGGAGAAGCCTCCTTTACCTCCTGAAGCATCTGGGGATGAGGGGTTCCTTGTGTCCCTGCCACACGCCTCCCATCTCCACGTTCCCTCCATTTTCACGTGTCCTTCTCCTCTTTTGTGTCTGTCTAATCTACCTTCACTCATCACTTATAAGGTCACTGGGATATTACTCATCCATGAAACAAATCTGCCATTTGTGACAACATGGATAAACATGCTAAGTAAAATAAGCCAGATACAGAAAGACAGACACTGCATTATCTTGTTTATATGTAGAACCTTTAAAAAGCTGAACTAATAGAACCAGAGAGTAGAATGGTGGTTGCCAGAGGTGGGGTGGGGTTGGGAGGTGAGGAATAAGGCAGAGCTGTTGGTCAAAAGATATAATAAGAAGAAATTCTGGGGATCTAATGTACAGCATGGTGAGTATAGTTAATTATACTGTACTGTGTACTTGAAATTTTCTCAGAGAAGAAATTTAAATGTTCTCACTATGCACACAAAAAAGAAGTTAACTACGTGAGGTGATGGATGTGTCAGTTAACTTGATTGTGATAATTATTTCATGATATATACATATACATCTTAAAAAATACACATAATGTTGTACAATGGAAATATATACAATTTTTACTTGTCATTCATATTTCAATATAGCTGGAGAAAAAAGGACAATTAAGATTGTATTTAGGGCCCACCCTGGTAACCCATAATAATATCATCTCAAAATCCTTAATTTAATTACATATACATGATTTTTACCATATAAGGGAACTGTCACAGGGGGCAGGGATTAGGATCTGACATCTTTGGGAGACACCATTCGGCCCATTATATCTGATGACTCCTTTTTCTTTGTGGTTTTTCAATTTTTTTATGAATTTATTTATTCTCCCCCACCCCTTACTTTTTTATTTTTCATAAGGATTAATTTAAAATTTTATAAAAATATATATGTATGTATGTGATTATATATAATAATATACATTATAATTATACCCATATATCATATAACATATATTACTATATATTAAATATATGTTTAAAATAATCATAGAACAATATATATCTACTAGTCATTTACATATATATTCTATCTGCCAACTTATCAAATCTTAGTATAAAATACAATAATTAAAACTACATATTAAAGGCACTTGAGTGGAAAGATAGGTTTGTAAATCAGAGTAGAAAACCAGAAATTCACCCACACATATATAGAAATCTTGGAAGGTGATAAGAAAGAAATTACAAATAATTTTGGAAATCATGGATATTAGATAAGTGTTGTCGTGGCACTTAGCAAGCTATCTGGACACATTAGAGAACTAGGAATGTATCTTATTCATTTATTTTTACCAAACTCAATTCCTGCTGGATTAAAGATTTAAATGTAAAATAGAAGATGATAAAGAAAGAAACAAGCAAGAAGGAGGAAAGAAATAATTTGGGTATTTACTGAAGTAATTATATGTTTAAATAAATTTGGACTTATATATAATAAATATAATCCATTTATATTTACACATGTGTATAATGTACTCCATTAATAATATATATAAGTACTCCACTAGTAATTTTTAAACTACAAATAAAAGCAAAAACTAGGTAAATTTGTTTGATTATCAGGTTGCCAAAGATGAAACACACAGACACTACGCAGACTGATCTCGGTTAAGATACTTAAGCTATCAAATGACAGCTACCTGACTAAGAGGGGTTTAGACAATAAAGGCCTTTTATTATTTCAACCAGTACAAAGCCCTGAGATCAGTAGATTCAAAGCTGGTACAAATGTTCCATTATGATATCACAGACTCAGTCTCTTGGTGTATTTCTGCAATGTTGTCCTTAATTTACTATATTCATGTTTGTGCTTGTTCTTTAAGTTCCAGGCATCAGTGGGAACAAAATATGCAGCCAAAGTAATACACATTTTTTTTTTTTTTTTTTTTTGCGGGGCTGGGGGAACTTTCCTAGAGGCCCCCAGAAAACTCTCTTAAAGGTCTAAATGATCAGAAATAGGTCACACACTGATGTCTTGGCTTCTAGAGAGTCCAGAAGTCTAGTATTGCACATATTCAGCCTCTCTAGTAGGAGCCAGAGCTTTCCAGGAGGCCAAAGTGCCCTGAGAACCTTCTGGAAGTGGATGTCGATCACGTGTACTCAGTAGATTATGATCGCCCCCAACAGGCACGATCTTCTCCTGCTTAACAATGTTTCTCGAATTTAGATATCTAAAATCAAAAATAATGATGGAAAACAATATCTTAGTACCTATGGTATAATAAATAATATGAAACTTTTGGAATGGGAAAAAAATTAACTTATAAGCATTTATGTTTTAGAACACAATTTTCTATCACAGACATATTGTTTAATTAAAGAATGGATTAAAATTTGTAACAGTAAAATATACATATAGACCTACCAGTGAGAACAACAGTAAATATTACATATTTAATGATGTAAACATAATGAATACGTTTCCATAATATTTGTCCCAATCTTAGAACATAAACTTTATGCATTTACTTTAAAAGATATCATATAATAGTAATAAATACAGATATTTTTATTTACATGAAAGTCTTTAAGTATATGCAGGTAATAGTGTGGCAAAAATTATTTCCCAGCAAGATTTCCTTTAAGAATACCTGCAGACAAAGAAAGAAATTGTGGTGATTCCTGAAAAGACTTCTTGGTGTCATCCACTTGCTGCTGAGAAGCCGTTTGTTCACATTTTTGTTTCAGTCAAGACCTCTGGAGTATCTCCCCATCAAGAGTAAATTATCTTTGTTCCATGTAATTTAGGTGATTTTCTCAACATGAAATAACCCTCAAGTGAGCCATTTTCCACCCATCCATTGGGACCTGTAGCCCTCTGTCTGTTTCATGAAATTACCAACAAGAGCAGTCTTAGCTTGTTAGATTACATCATCGCCACGTATCAGATGCTGGGAAAAAAGTTCCTTTTTTTCTAAAATATCACTTTTAAGAATGCGTCATTTTTTAAAAATCTCTTTTCCTGGGGACTTCCCAGTATTGATGCCTATATATAAATAACCTTTTATCATGCATACATTTAAAGTGATAATTTGACAACATGTATCAAAATATAAAAGGAATATAGCCTCTGATCCAGGATTCAATTCCAAGCGTTTACTCTAAAGAGATATTTGTCCTAGTGAACAAATATACGGATTGACGTCTGTATGAGTTGGAATGGACCTGGTTGAAGAGACTGTGGTGCAGTAACAGACAGCAAACGTCTTAGTGTCTAAAAAACGACAAAGTTTACACTTTGCCCATTTCGTATGAACATTGATGGTAGATGGGGACTCTGCTTCATATGTTCACACTCCAAGACCCTAATCTCAAATGCCCTTGTCTCCATAGCAGAAGAAATGGCTACTCTTGAGAAATGCAAACTGGCTGTAAAAGTAAAAACCTAAAATGCTGTAGCCTAAAAGTGACAGCATTTCCACTAACGATTCACCCGTCGACCCTACCAGTGGAGCCAGGCAATGACATTCTACTCTGTGCTTAGAATGAGGAAGACTCAGATAATTTGGATGAACAATATCACTGATTACCATCATTGCATCCCTGAGTTGTCTTGTTCTGTTAAAAACTGACAACTTTCAAAACAATTCTCAACGAGGGTTGGTTAAATAAGTTATTGTATATCCACACATTGGAATCCTACTCACCATTTGTGAGGTGATCAAAATTTACTGACATAAAAGTAAATACTGCTGGGGGAATGAAGCACTGTTAGTTTGCATGTGAGCTTTGTTCTCATTTAATTGAACTTATAAGTAGAAATACATGAGGGTTTGGAAATATCCACAGAAGGATATTGCTAACAAGAAGGTGACTGACTAAAATATTGATTTCTTTATTCAATTTTCTCAACTATTTTCCTATTTTCTCTGAAAAAGCTTATATTATTTTTGTAAACAAATACTCCACAGTGGCTGGGATTTGATGGTATTTAATGTAGACTTCCCATTGTGACTGTGAATGGCTCGTCTTAATTAACGCTATATTTCCAGATGTTCTTTGCTTGCATATGGGAAGCCTATTAATTTTGTATGCTTATCTTGTGATCAGTCAATTAAAAATATTCTATTAGCATTTTAGCAGACTTTTTTGATTTATGGGCAAAACAATCTTACTATTCAAAATTAATAGTAATTGTATTAATTTCTTCTTATAATCATTCCTTTTACTTCTACTTACTATCCGGTTGAAATAATGGGTTTATGGGATACAAAAATAATAATGAGGATGGGACAGAGATTGGTCTAGCCCTCCCACCAAAAATTAGACTGTAGCTGTACAAAACACATGAGGCAACCGTTTCCATCACTGGACACAGGCAATATACGAGTAAAATTCCATGAAATAAAGGGAAACTCTTGTGGCGAGCCTCCCATTAGCCCATCTCTCTGCCTGAGGACACTTTCCCATACATAATGCAATGAGCTGGAGTCCAGGCAAAGCCACAGGGCTTGAAGAGGCAGATCAGGGTCTGAGAAGAGGGAAGTGGAAAGACTGGGGACCCACGAGTTCTTGCTGTGCGTGAGTCCTTCCGAAATCTTTTCTTCCACGTGTACAGGGCAAAATAGCAGAGGCTTACCAGAGCGTGGCTGCTGAAGGCAGATATAGAACAGAAACACCAGAGTTCAGACAGCACTAAAGAACGTTGGTCTTCTGGGGCTTCCCCGGCAGCACAGTGGCTAAGAATCCACCTGCCAATGCAAAGGACACGGGTTCGAGCCCTGGTCCGGGAAGATCCCACATGCCACGGAGCAACTGAGTCCGTGCGCCACAACTACTGAGCCCACGCACCACGTGCCACAACCACTAAAGCCCGCGCGTCTAGAGCCCGTGCTCCACAACAAGAGAAGCCACCGCAATGGGAAGCCCACACACCGCAACGAAGAGTAGCCCCCACTCGCCGCAGCTAGAGAAAGCCCGCAGCAACAGAGACCCAATGCAGCCATAAATAAATAAATAAAAGAATGTTGGCCTTCAGGACTCATCAGAGTGGACAGAAGTCACTAACCCCTCAATAGTACCAGAGTGAAATGCCAGCTGAAATACCACTCAGGCCATGTCTTAGGAGCAAGAACCTCACCTGAAGTAAGACCTATTCTGGACCCACCTCATAAATGTAAAGATCTAGAGGGAAGAGAGAAGTAGCGGGTGAAATCTTTCCATACGAAATGGGTTAGGAGTACTCTGGGTCTTCCATGGACGCTCTCTCACAAAGTATAAAAGGAATCCCACACAAGTTCAAGGAGAGCAGTTAGTAACTGAACTACCCACTAAGGCAAAAAAGCAGCACTCTTCAGAAGAAGATAACAAACCCCAGGGTCTTTCAAATATCATCCACAATGTCCAGCAAACAACAAGATACTACTAGATATCATATATGTGTGTTTGTTTATAATATAGATCTATTCCAAGTGAAGAATGAAAGCAGAGGACAAAATCAAAAGCAACCATGAGATGAGTTAGGCAAAGATTATAAAGCAACTACTATAAATATACTCAGAGCATTAAAGAAAGATATAGTCTTAAGGAGTAAATGAGAAATGTCATCAGATACATGAAAAATTTTCAAAGAATCAAATGCCAAATTTAAAAATTAAGAGGTCAATAAGTAGAGTGAAAAATCACTGAATGGGCTTAATACTAGGCTGGAGATGGCTGAAGAATTAGTCATGTACTTCGAAGACTGATCTATAGACATTTTTTAAGCTAAAGAAATGAGAGAAAAAGGATCGAGAAAAAATGAAGAGAGCCTCAGAGGCTTGTGGAGCAATCTCAAACATTCTAGTGTAGATGCCATTCAAGGTCCAGAAGAAGATGGTGAGAGTGGAGCAGAAAAGGTATTTAAACGTATAAAAGACAAACATTTCCAAAAACTGATAAAAAAAAAATTCTCCTAGAGTTCCAAAACCTCAGAACCCCAAAGCAGGGAGGGAAAGAAAACCACCTGGGTCCTTCCTTCTCCAACTGCTGAAAAGCAAAACAAAGTGGAAATTTGAAACTATCAAAGGAGAAAAGAAGTTCTGCATCTAGAGAAACAGTGATATCATTTTAAAGTACTAGATGACCCAGCAATTCCACTACTGGGCATTTACCCTGAGAAAACCACAATTCAAAGAGTCATGTACCAAAATGTTCATTGCAGCTCTATTTACAACAGCCAGGACATGGAAGCAACCTAAGTGTCCATCAGCAGATGAATGGATAAAGAAGATGTGGCACATCTATACAATGGAATATTACTCAGCCATAAAAAGAAACGAAATTGAGTTATTTGTAGTGAGGTGGATGGACCTAGAGTCTGTCACACAGAGTGAAGTAAGTCAGAAAGAGAAAAACAAATAC
>NC_041223.1:4233544-4236238 GCF_002837175.3 Physeter macrocephalus | reverse complement strand
GAAGGAGAAAAACAAATACCATATGCTAACACATATATATGGAATCTAAGAAAAAAAAATGTCATGAAGAGCCTAGGGGTAGGAAGGGAATAAAACACAGACCTACTAGAGCATGGCCTTGAGGATATGGGGAGGGGGAAGGGTAAGCTGTGACAGAGTGAGAGAGTGGCACGGACATATATACACTATCAAATGTAAAATTGATAGCTAGTGGGAAGCAGCCGCATAGCACAGGAGATCAGCTCTGTGCTCTGTGACCACCTAGAGGGGTGGGATAGGGAGGGTGGGAGGGAGGGAGACGCAAGAGGGAGGAGATATGGGAACATGTGTATATGTATAGCTGATTCACTTTGCTGTAAAGCAGAAACTAACACAGCATTGTAAAGCAATTATACTCCAATAAAGATGTTTAAAAAATAAATAAATAAAGTGCTAGAAACAACGACGAAAACTACCATCCCAGAATTCTATGTCCAAATATACCCTTCAAAGTGAGCGTGAGAAGACAGTTTCAGATAACTGAAAGCTGAGTGGTTTCTTTGCTAGCAGATATGCAGACAAACAAATGCTGGAGCCTGCCCTTCTGCTGAAGGGACAGGATACCAGGTGGAAATGTGGACCCATGGGAAGAACAAAGAGCAAGGTCTAGAATTGCTGGACAGCATGCCCTAGGGACCAGTCACGGGTGACAGGGGTGGAGGCAGAGGCGGAAAGGAAGCCCGGGGCTCCCAATCCCTGGCCATGTTCATGCCATGCAGAGCCTCCTGAGGAGGAAACCTACTGAACGGTTTGCATGCCCTAAATTACTGGGCCCAGAGAATTCCTGCTCTTCACAAATAGACCCAGAATCACACACAGGAGGAAATGTCTCCACTGGCTGTGAGCTCTGGGAATACTGGTCCCAAATCTCGTCCCCTGGTTCAGACATTTAAGCCACCATCTGTTCTTTAAAAATAAGAGCAAACAAGCTTGTAGTGAGAGCCCTGACAATTGGCTTTTCTTTCTGTAATGTAAGTGCCTGACTTAAGCTTTGATTGATGAGGAATCCACTTGAAAGAGGCATTCTCTTCTAAGAAGACAATCTCAAATAAATACCTTACCAGCCACACCACCATACTACTGAGAATTCTTTGTTTTAGAAATCTAGGTTGATTCTGATAACTGACTATTTGGGCCACTTGTTTTTTCTGTTCTTGGGCTTCAAAGTCTCACTTTTTTGTTTTAAAGTCACCAATAAATAGTGAGCCCACGAAACCCTAGACCCTCACCCTTGACCCCAATAAAAGCAGAACCCCGGGTCTGTGTTTCCTCTCTCTCTCTCTCCTCTCTCTCTTTCTCTCTCTCTCTCCCTACAACCTCTTTGTGTGGCCCCTGGTGTGCTGTGTAATTTCAAGGTCCTATGAGTAATAAAACTACTTTTTCAAAGTGTCCTGATGGTGATTGCTGAAAGACGGCTTGCAGTCATAATAAGAACCACGAGGGTTGCCCCGCGGTAACACTAGTTTGGAGACGTCTGTGGAAATCTCAGGGGGCCCGGGTGAGTGCCCACAGGCTTTTCTAGCCATGGAATTAATTACCCTTGATAGTCTGAGAGCAGCACAAACTACAGATCCTCTCTCCTGACCCCACAAATTTTTACTGTAACCACTTAAATTTATAATTTCTCCAAAAGCTACAAAAAGTACCTAAACTAGGAGTTTGGGAAATTGCAGAACAAATAGTAGAGCACCTAGCAACCCGGAATCTCTGTCCTTCAAGTTTGGGGACTTCTTTAAAACACACTAAGTCAACTATAATTACCTTTGAAGAGTTAAAGAAATGCAGCAAAAAAAAAATAATAATAATAGTAGTGAGTAGGCATATTCATCTTTTTTTTTTAATCTTTTTTTTTTTTTTTTTTTTTTTTTTTTGCCATGCTGCGTGGATTGGGGGATCTTAGCTTCCCAATCAGGGACTGAACTCAGGCCATTGGCAGTGAGAGAGTGGAGTCCTAACCACTGGACCACCAAGGAATTCCCTACCTTGTTTTTTACTTTAATGGTAAAGTTACTATTAGAAATAATGAGGGCAGTTGATTTCAGAAGAATATTCGTCAAATTTTGAAAATGTGCTTCTCTCTCCAGGTTATCATGTACTTTATTGAGAGTTTCAGAAACATGTTCAATTTAAGCTAATGTTAACTAATGTCTCACCTCCAACCTCTGCCAGCACAAACATAAAAATGCAGAAGATACTGTACAAGTGTTACATATGTGTAAAATATCATATAGGATAGCATATCTCTGTTTGCATATATACATATCTGATGTTTGACAAAGATCACATTTACACATCAGGTGTCAGTGAAGAAAGGAGAAACTATTTAATAAGAGGTGCTTGAATCATTGGTTAGCTGTATTGGGAGAAAAGTTCAATTAGATCCCTACCATATCATGCACAAATATTTCTAGGTAAATTAAAATTTAAATATAGAAAACAAACAGTCCTGTTAAAAATAATAATGAATATCTCTTTTACTTATGGGTGAGGGGAAATTTGCTGAATAATACAGAACAAGCAGAAACCAAAACAGAGAAGATTAATAACTTGATTGCCTTGAGATTTAGAACTTTTCTTTATTAAAAGAGAACTTTAGGGCTTCCCTGGCGGCGCAGTGGTTGAGAGTCCGCCTGCCGATGCAGGGGACGCGGGTTC